>NC_135547.1:82137181-82236056 GCF_045843805.1 Urocitellus parryii
AATTTTACAGTTAGGATTAGGGTTGTACGTAGGGTTAGGTTTAGCGTTAGGGTTAGTGTTAGGGTTAGGATTAGGTTAGTGTTATACTTAGGTTAGGTTTAGGGTGAGGTTTAGATTTAGTGTTATGGTTAGGGTAAATATTAGGGTTAGGATGAGGGTAAGGGTTAGGGTTAGTGTTAGGGTTAGGGTTAGTGTTAGGGTTAGTGTTAGGGTTAATGTTAGGTTTAGGTTAAGGGGTAGGTTTTGATTAAGGGTTAGGTTTAGAGTTAGGGTTAGGGATAGGTTTACAGTTAGGGTTAGCATTAGCATTAGGTTTTGGGTTTGGGTTAATGTTAGGATAACTGTTATGCTTTTGTTTAGGTTTAAAATTAGTGTTATGTTTAGGGTTACAGCTAGGATTCAGGTTAGGGTTAGGGGTAGGGTTAGGGAGAGGGTTCATGGGGTTTGTGGTAGGTTTAGGGTTAGGGTTAGGGTTTGGGTTACTGTTATTGATAGTTTTAGTGTTAGTGTTAGGTTTAGGTTTAGGATTAGTGTTAGGATTAGGTATAGAGTAGGTGTTAAGGTTAGGGTTAGTGTTAGGGTTAGTGTTTGATTTAGGTTTAGGATTAGCATAAGGGTTAGGGTTAGGGTAAATATTATGGTTAGATTTTGGTTTATGTTTAGCGTTAGTTTTAGGTTTAGGGGTAGGATTTGTGTTATGGCTATGTTTAGGGTTAGTGTTAGGGTTAGCTTTAGTGTTAGGGTTAGTATTAGGGTTAGGGTTAGTATTAGGGTAAGTTTTTAGGGATAGGGTTAGTTTTAGATTTAGTTTTAGCGTTATTGTTAGGGTTAGTGTTGGTGTTAGTTTTAGGGTTATGATGTGATTTTGTGTTAGAGTTACGGTTATCGTTAGGGTTTTTGTTAGGGTTATGGTTAGGGTTAGGATTACGGATAGGATTAGGATTAGAATTACTGTTAATATAAGGGTTAGTGTTAGGGTTAGAGTTATGGTTATGGTTAGGTTTCAAGTTAGTGTTAGGTTTAGAGTTAGGGTTAGGGTTAGAGTTACAGTTAAAATTACACTTAGGATTTGGGTTAGGGTTATTTATGGGTTAGGTTCAAAATTAGGTTAGGGTTATGGTTAAGGTTAGTGTTTGTGTTAGGGTTAGATTTAAGATAATGTTTACGGTTAGACTTAGGGTTAGTGTTAGTGTTATTCTTAGAGTTTGGGTAAAGTTTTGTTTTAAGTTTAGGGTTGTTAGGTTTAGGTATAGATTAGGGATAGGGTTATGGTTAGGTTAGGGATAGTGGTATAGTTAGGGTTAGAGTTTGTGTTAGGGTTAGAGTAAGTGTTAGGATTAGGGTTAGAATTGTTTAGGTTTAGCGTTAGGATTAGGGTTTGTGTTAGGGTTAGGGTTAGAATTTGTGTTAGGGTTACATTTAGCACTAGGGTTAGGGTTAGTTTTAGTGTTAGTGTTAGGGTTAGGCTAGGGTTAGGGTTAGGGTTAGTATAAGGTTAGGGTTATGTTTAGTGTTAGTTTTATGATTAGGTTTAGGGTTAGAGTTAAGTATAGTGTTAGGTTAGGGGAAGGTTTAGGGTTAGATGTAGTGTTAGGGTTAGGGTTAAAGTTAGGATTAGATTTAGGGTTAGTGTTAGTTAAGGTTTAGTGTTAGTATTAGGGTAGGTTCAGAGTTTGTGTTAGTGTTATGGTTACAGTTAGGATTTGTGTTAGGATTAGGGTTCGTGTTAGGGATAGGGTTAGGGTTAGGGTTAGGATTAGGTTCAGTGTGTTAGCATTAGGGTTAGTGTTACCCTTAGTGTTAGTGTTAGTGTTAGGGTTAGTGTTAGGGTTTCAATTAGGGTTAGGGATAGAGTTAGTTTTAGGTTTAGAGTTAGTGATAGAGTTAGGGTTAGTGTTAGACTTAGGGTTAGGTTTGGGAAAGGGTTAGGTTAGGTTTAAGGATAATGTTACAGTTAGTTTTAAGTGTTAGGTTTAGGGTTTAGGTTTGTGTTAGTGTTAGGTTTAGTGTTATGGTTTGTGTTGGGGTTAGGGTTAGTGTTAGGGTTAGGGTTACAGATAGGATTAGGTTTAGGTTTAGGGTTGGGTTAGGGGTCCTGTTAGGGTTATGGTTAGCATTAGTTTTAGGTTTGGGGTTAGGGTTAGGGTTCAGGTTACTGTAAATGTTAGGGTTAGTTTTATTGTTAGGGTTAGTGTTAGGATTATGGTTAGATTTAGGGTTAGGGTTAAGGATAGTGTTAGGTTTAGGGATAGTTAAGGGTTAGTGTTAGTGTTAGGGTTAGTGTTAGATGTAGTGTTAGGTTTAGGGATAGGATTATGTTTAGTGTTAGGGTTAATTTTAGGGTTAGGTTTAGGTTTAGGGTTTGTGTTAGAGTTTGGTTTTGGGTTAGTTTAGGGTTCAGGATGGTGTTATGGTTAGTTTTAGCATTAGGTTTAGGGTTCATGTTAGGGTTATGGTGATGGTTAGTGTTAGGTAAGTGTTAGGGTTAGTGTTAGGGTTAGTGTTAGGGTTAGGATAAGGCTTAGGGTTAGTGTTAGTTTTAGATTTAGTGTTAATATCAGTGTTTGGTTTAGTGGTATGGTTAGTGTTAGAATTAGGGTTTGAGTTTGTGTTAGTGTTAGGGTTATGGTTAGGATTTTTGTTAGGGTTAAGTTTAGGATTATGGATAGGATTAGGGTTAGATTTACGGTTAAGGTTATGGTAAGGGTTAGCTTGAGCGTTAGGGTTACAGTTTGTGTTAGGGTTAGCATTAGAGTTAGCATTAGGTTTAGTGTTAGGGTTAGGTTTAAGTTTAGTGTTAGGGTTAGGTTAAGGGTTAGTGTTAGGGTTGGATTCAGGTTTGTGTTAGGCTTAGGGTTAGGGTTTCAGTTAGGTTTACGGTGACAGTTAGGATTCGGGTTAGGGTTTGGGTTATGGTTAGTTTAGGGTTGTGTTTAGAATTTGGGTTTGTGTCAGTGTTAGATTTAGGTTTAGGATTAGGGTTAAGGTTAGTGTTAGGGTTAGGTTTAGGTTTTAGGTGAGGGTTAGAATTAGGGTTAGGTTAAGTTTTAACAGTAAACGTACCTCTAAACCTGACCCTAACCGAATATCTAAACTTAACACTACACCTAGCCATAACCCTAACCCTAAAACTAGCCATAATAATTACTCTAGCCCTTACATTACCCACAGCCCTTATTCTAGGCCTAAATGTAACACAAAACCGAGAGCTAATCCTAGGCCTAAATCTAGCCCTAAGTGTAACCCTAACCATAAGCCTAACCTAATACTCAATTAGTCCTTACCCTAGCTCAAAGCCTAACCCTTATACTAAACATAAACCTACACCTATTCCTAAATATACCCCTAACACTAGCCCTAATCCTAAACTTACCCCTAGCCCTAATCCTAGCTCTAAATCTACCCATTACCCTAAACCTAACCCTGAACCTATTGATAACCCTAGGCCTAACCATAATTCTAAACCTAACCAGAATCTAACCCTAGACGTAACCCTAAATCTCACACTCTACATAGACTTAACTCTAGCTCAAATCTTAAACTATTCCATAAACCTAAACATAACCATAGCCCTAACCCTAAACCTAAACCTCACTCAAACACTAACCATAACCCTGTACCTACATGTAACCATATCCATTACTCTAATCCTAACCCTACCCCTAAAGATGATGCTAGCCATAATCCTAACTCTAACCCTAACATAATGCAATCTTATTCCTAGATCTAAATCTAGACCTAACCCTCTCCCTGGGCCTAACGCTAGATGAAAACCTAAACCTTATGCTAAAAATAACACTAACACTAACCCTAGTTCTAAACCTAACCCTAACCCTAACTCAAGACCTATTCCTAAGCATAACCCTAGCCCTAACGTTAGCTCTAACCCTATCCATTATCTAATCATAACCCCTTCCCTAATGCTCACTCTAGGCCTAACACTAACCCTATCGCTAACTTAACCCTATCAATTACCCTAAACCTAACTCTAAATATAACCATAACACTAACCCTAAACGTAATACTAAACCTAACCCTTACACTGACCCTAACCCTTACAGTGACCCTAACCCTAACACTAATTCTAACCCTAACCTAATACTAACACTAAAAAAACCAACTAATATAACCATAACACTAATGCTTACAATAAACCTAACCCTAAAAATAACCCTAACACTAACACAAACCCCAATGGTAACCCTAAACCTATTCCTATCTGTAAACCTAACCTTAATCCTAACACAAACCCTAACTCTAACCCTAAAACTAACACTAATCCTCATCCTAACTCTAACCCTAACAGTAACCCTAACACTAACCCTAACCCTAATCCTAACACAATCCCTAAATCTAACCTAACACTAAACCTATCACAAGCCCTAACCCTTACCCTAACCTAACCCTAACACCAACCCTAACACTACAACGACAACTAGCACTAAACCTAACACAAACTTTAACCCTAACCCTAACAATAACCCTAAACCTAATCCTCACCTTAATCCTTACACTAACCCTAACCCTAACACTAATTCTAACTATAACCCTAATCAAAACCTTAACACATAACCTAACCCTAACACTAACACTAAACTAAATCCTAATCCTAATGCTAGTGCTCGTCCTAACAGTAACCCTAAACTTAAGGCTAAACCGAACCCTACCCTAATCCTAACACTAACCCTAAAACTATGCCTAACCATAACCTTAATCCTAATAATAACCATAACACTAACTTTCACTATAACCCTAACCCTAACCCTATTCCTAACAATAATACTAAGCCTAACACTAACACTAACACTAAACTTAAACCTAAACCAAACTATAACCTTAATCTTAACTGTAAGTGTAACCTAACATTTATGGTATTACAATCCCTAACACTATCCCTAACTTAAACCAAACACAATCCCTTAACCTAACCCTATAACTAACCCTTATCCTAACCCTAAACCTAACCCTTACACAAAACATAACCGTAAGCCTAACATTAATCCTAACCCTAAACCTAACACTATCACTAACCCAAATGCCAACCCTAACCCTAATGCTAAACCTAATCGTAACCCTAACCCTAATCCTAAAACAAAACCTAAACCTTAACCTAACCCTAAACTTAACTCAAAATTTAACTCTAACCCTACTCCTAACACTAACACTAACACTAACCCTAACCCTAACTCTAACCCTTACCCTTACCCTAACCCTAACCCTAATAAGAACCCTAAACCTAACTATAAGAGTAACCCTAATCTAACACTAACCCTAACTGTAACCTAATGCAAAACCTTGCCCTAATCAGAACACTTCCTCTAAAACTAACCTAAAACCAAAACCAAACCCTAACAGTAAAAGTAATCCTAATCCTAACACAAAATCTAACCCTAGCACAAACCCTAACCCTATCCATAACCCAAACTCAAATCCTAACTGTAATCATAACTGTAACCCTAACCTTAACTCTAACATTAACACAAACCTTAACCCTTAGCCTAACAATAACCCTCAATTTAACCCTAACCATATCATTAAACTAATCCTAACCCTAGGCCTAAAACTAATTCTAACCATAACCATAACCCTAACCCAAACACTTACACAAACCGTATACTTAACCCTAACTTTAACATTAACCCTAAACCTAACACTAACCCTAACACTAAGCCTAACCCTAAAATAACCCTGAAACAAAACTTAACCTTAACCCTAACACTAACACTAACCCTAAGCCTAACCCTCATATTACCCCTAATTCTAACCCTAACCCTTACACAAAACATAAACCTAACTTTAACCCTAACACCAAACCTAACCATAGCCCAAACTCTAACCCTAACCCAAACTTGAACCGTAACCCTAACCTTGACACTAACCCTAACCCTAACCTAACGCTAACTCAAAACTAAACCCTAAACCTAACCTACCCTAATCCTAACCCTTACCTAACACTAACACTAACCCTAAACCTAGCACTGATACTAAAAATAACACTAACCCTAACCTAACCCTAACACTAAAGATGACCCCAATCCTAAACCTATTACTAACACTAACCCTAACCCCAACCCTAAATCAAACATTAACCCTAAAACTAACCCTAACCTTAAAACTAAGCCTAACACTATGCCTAAACTTAAAAATAACTCTAACCCTAACCCTAAACCTAACATTAAACATAATCCCAACCCTAACACTATCCTTAACCCTAACCCTACTTCTAGCACAAAACCTAACACTAAACCTAACCACAAACCTAACCCTAACCGTAACCCTAACCCTAACTTAAAACATAACACTAACCCTAACCATAACCCTAACCGTAAATCTAACTGTAACACAACCTCTAACAGTAACCCTGACCTTAATCTAACCCTAAACCTAACGTAACAGGAATTCTAACCGAAACTGTAACCCAAACCCTAACCCTACCACTGACACAAACCCTAACCCTAATCCTAACACTAACCATAAACCCAACCCTAACCCTTATACTAACCTTAACTCTAACACAAATTCTAAGCATAACCATAACCCTAATGCTAAAACAAAACATAATCCTCACCCTAACACTGAACATAACCCTAAACCTAACCTTAACAATTACACTAACTCTAACCGTAAAATTAATCCTAACCCTAACACTAACCCAAATCCTAACTCTAACACTAACCCTAAAACTAAGCCTAAACCTAACCAAACTCTAAACCTAACAGAAACCCTAACATTAAACCTAACCCTAACACTAATCCAAACCCCAACCCTAGCCCTAAAAAATATTACTGTAACCCTTACCTTAACCCTAACAAAACTTCTAACACTAAAATAAAACTAACACCAACCCTAACCCTAACATTAACCCTGACACTAACCCTAAACCTAACCCTAAGCATTACCATAACCATAACACTACCTTTAACCCTAACCTAACCCTAACACAAATTTTAACCCTAACCCTATATCTAACAATAACCCTAACACAAACCATAACCCTAAGCATAACACTAACCCTAAACCTAACCCCATCCTTAACACTTTCACTAAACCTAACCCTAACCCTAACACTAAATCTAACCCTAACCCTAGCCAGAACTCTAACCTACAGCCTAACCCTAACCCTAACACTAACACTAACCCAAAACTATAATTCTTACCCTAACCCTAAACCTACAGCTAAACATAACCTTAAACCTAAAAAGAATCATAAGGCTAATCTTAACCCTAAACCTAACACTAAACCTCATACAAGCCCTAACCCTAAAACTTACACTAACCCTAACCATTACCCTAACACTAACACTAACTCTAACTGTAACCCTAATCCTAAACATAACCCTTACCCTAACCCTAATCCTAATCGCTAACACTTACCATAAATCCTACCCTAACCCTAACCCAAACCCTAACACTTACACTAACAATAACCCTAACGCTAAGAGTAACCGTAATACTATCCCTAACACTAACCTTAACTTTATATCTAACCCAAACCCTAACCCAAAACCTAACCTTAAGTGTAAACCTAACCCTAACTCTAACACTAAAGCAAACCCCATTTTTAACCCTAATGCTAATCCTGTCAGTAACTGAACATTAATTCTATACTTAACCCTAACCCTAACCCTAACACTAAACCTAACCCTGACCCTAACCATCAACCTAAACCTAATAATAACCCCAAACCTAACTCTAACCCTAATCCTAAAACTAACCCTATACCTAACAATAACCCTAACCCTAACATTAACAGTAAACTTAACTCTAAACATAACTATAACCCTAATCCTAAACCTAAACATAATCCTAACCCTAAAACTAAGCAAAACCATAACCCTAAACCTAAACCAAACCGAACTCAAACCCTAACGCTATTTCTAACTGTAAAACTAACACTATCGCTAAACTTACACTAACCCTAAACAAACTCTAACCCTAACCCTAAACTGATCCCTACCACTAACCTAACACTTACCCTAACCCTAACCCTAACCCTAACTATAACTGTAAACCTAACCCTAACCCTAACCCTAACCCTTACAGAATCCTTAAATCTAAGCCTAATATTAATCCTAACCCTAACCCTAAGACTAACTCAAACCCCAACCATAACCCTAACACTAAACCTAATGGTAACCCTAAACTTATCCCTTAACCTAACCCTAAAACAAAACCTAAACCTAAACCTAACCCTAATCCTAACACAAAATTTAACTCTAAACCTAACCCTCTACTTAACCCTAACACTATCTCTAACCCTAACCTTAACCCTAACCCTAACCCTAAAACCAACCCTATCCCTAACCCTAACCTAATGCTAAAACTTACACTAACCCTAACCCTAACTCTAAAACTAACCTTAAGCCAAAACCTAAGCCTAACCGTAACACTAACACTAATCCTAAAACAGAATCTAAACCTAACACAAATGCTCACCCTAACACTAACCCTAGTCTAACCTTAAACTTATACCTAACCCTAACACAAACTCTAAAACTAACCCGAATCCTCAGTATAACTTTAACCCTAAGCCTAACCCAACTCTAATATTAACAGAAACCCTAACCCTAACCATAACACTAATTTAAGTCAATACATAACCCTAAACCTTAGATAACCCCAACTCTAACCCTAACACTAATTCTAACCGTAAACCTAACACAAACCCTAACGCTTACTCTAACCCTAAACTTAACCCTAACCCTAACACTAACCGTAAACCTTACTCTAATCCTTACACCAAATCTAAACCTAAACCTAACCCTAACCCTAACTCTAACACTTAACATAAACCTAACCCTAACCCTAACCCTAATGCTAAACCTAACCCTAACCCTAAGTCTAACCCTAACACTAACCCTTATCCTAAATCAAACCCTACAACAAACTCCAACCCCAATCTGAAAGCTAACCTAAACCTAACCCAAAATTTAAATATATCCTGAATCCTAACTATAACCATAACTCTAATCATAACACTAACACTAAACCTAACACAAACCCAAACACTAATCTTAAAGCTAACCCTAATTCTATAACTAACACTAACACTAACACTTACCTGAAACCTAACACTAACACTATCCGTAACCCTAAAACTAACCCTAACACTTGCATTAACCTAACCCTAACCATAACCCTAACCCTAACACGAAGCCTAACCCTAGCCCTAACCCTAATCCTAACACTAACCATAAACCCTAAGCCTAACACTAATCCTAACCTTAACCGTAATCCTAATACTAAACCCAAACTTAACACTAACTGTAACTTGAACACTAATTCCTATCCATAACCCTAACACTACCCCTAACTCTAACACAAACCCTATCCCTAACCCTCACTCTAATAAAACAAACACTAACCCTAAATCTAACACTAAACCTAACACTAAACCTAACCCTAACCTTAACTGTAACTCTGAAACTAACCCTAACAGTAACCATAACCCTAACCCTAACACTAACCCTAACCCTTACCTAACACTAAAAGTAACTCTAACCCTAAACCTAACCCTAAACATAACCCTAACTGACCCAAACCCTAACTCTATTTCTAACCCTAACCTCACCCAAACAATAAAACAAACCCTAATCCAACACTAACGCTAATCTAAACCCTAAGACTAACACTAAGTCTAACCATAACCTTAACCCTAACCCTAACACTTAACCTAACCCTAAACCTAACCCTAACACCTTAAACTTAACCCTAAATTAGGTTTAACACTAAACATAAGCCAAACTCTAACATTAATTCTAACTCTAAATCTAACCCTAACCCTAACCCAACCACTAACCCAAAGCCTAATGCTAACCCTAAACCTAAACCTTACATTATACCAAACCCTAACCCTAATACTAACACTAAGCCTAACACTAACAATAATTTAACTCTAAATTTATCCCTAACACTAACCTAACCCTAATCACAAACGCTAACCCTAAAACAATAACCATAAACATAACCCTAACTAACACTAACCCACACCCCAACACTAAACCTAATGGTATACCTAAGAGTCACTCTAACCTTAACGATAACCCTAACCATAAACCTAACACAATACCTAACACTAACCTTAACCGTAACCCTAACCCTAACCCTAACCCTAACACAAAGCCTAAAACTAACACTAACCCTAACACTAACCCTAAACACAACCCTAATCGTAACTCTGACCCTATTCCTAATTGTAACCATAACCCTAAGCCGATCACTAAACCTAACCGTAACACAAACTCTAAACCTAACCTGACCCTAAGCCTAACACAAACCCTAACCCTAACCCTAACCTAACTCTAACCCTTACACTAACAATAACCCTAAGCTAACACTAATTCTAAACCTAACCCTAAGCCTAACACCAAACCTATCCCTGACCTTAACAAAAACAATAATGCTAACCCTAACTAGAACCCTAAAACATTGCCTAAACCTAACCCTAACCCTAACACTAACACTAATCCTAACTCTAACACTAACTCTAACCCTAACACTAACTTTAACACTAATTCTAAACTTAAATTTTACCCTAACTAAAACCCCAACTAAATCAACTGTAAACCTGACCCTAACCTAACCCTAATGTAACCCTAACCCGAATCCTAACCATAACTATAACCCTAATCCTAACATTAACATAAAACCCCACTTTAACCCTAACACTAACTCTAAACGTAACCCTAATCCTAACCCTAACCCTTACACTGACACTGACCCTAATGCTAATTTTAACCTTAACCCTAATTCTAAAACAAACCCTAACCCTAACCCTAATCCTAACCATAAGTCTAACCCTAACAATAATTCTAAACCTGACCCTAAACATAATACTAATCTTAACCCTAACCCTAACACTAACCGTAAAACTGACACTAACCCTAAACATAAACCTAACCCTAACACTAACCTCAACCCTAACACAAAACCTAACCCAATCCATAACCCTAAATCTAACCTTACCCTAATGCTAATCCTAATTCTAACACAAAAAATAACCTTAACCATAACACGAACACTAAACCTAACCCAAACACTAACCTTAACCCTAACCCTAACCCTAACCCTAACAATAGGCCTATAACTAAACCTAAACCTAGCCCTAACACTAACCCTAACACAAACCCTAAACCCAACTTTAACTGTAACCCTAACCCTATACCTAAACTAATCCTAAATGTAACAATAACCCTTATCCTAAACCTAATTCTAACCCTTACACAAACCTTAAACCTAACAATAACATTATGTCTAACCCTAACTCTAATTCAAACCCTGACCCTAACAATAACGCTAAACCTAACCCTATACCTAACCATAAATCTCACCTTAAAAACCTAACCGTAACCCTAACCATAACCTAACCCTAAACCTAACGCTAACCCAAGTACTAACCATAACACGAACCCTAAGCCTAACACTAAACCTAATCGTAACCCAAACACCGTAACACAAACACTAACAGTAACCCTAAACCTAACCCTAAACCTAACAGTAAACCTAACCTAAACCTAACAGAAACCCTAACACTAATACTAACACTAACCATATCACTAACCCTAACACTAACTGTAACCCTAACCCTAACCCTAACTGAAACACAATCCCTAACCCATACCGTAACCCTAAAATTAACCTAACCCTAACTTAACCCTAATTCTATCACTAACCCTAACCCTAACCTAAACACGAAACTTTTCCCTAATCCTAAAGATAACCTTAACCCTAACCCTAACCCTAACACCAACCCTAAAACTAACCCTAAACTTAGCCATAACCCTTACCATAAACTTTCCACTAACATTAAATGTAACACTAACCCTACCCCTAACAAAAACCGTAACCCTAAACCTATCTCTAAACGTAAATCTCAAACTAAACTTAACCGTAACCCCAACCCTAACACTAACTCTAACAAGAACCCTAACATATAGCCTAACACTAACCCTAAACCTAGCACTAATACTAAAACTAACCCTAACCCTTATACAAAACCTAACCCTAACGATAAATTTTACCCAAACCCTAACACGAATCGTAACCCTAATGCTTATCCTAACTCTAACACTAAACCTAAATGTAAACCTAAACCTAACACTAACCCTAACACTAACCCTAAACCTAAAACTAACCATAAACCTAAATCTAAACCTAACACTAATCCTAACCCTAAACCTAACACTAGCCCTAACACTAACCCTAACACTAACCCTACCCCTAACCCTAACCCTAACTCTAACCCTTTTCCTAATCCTAACACAAACCATAAACCAAACCGTAACTCTAACCCTAACCGAACAGTAATCCTAACTCTAATTCTAACAATAACCTTAACCCCAAAACTAACATGAACCATAACTGTAACCCAAACACTAATCTTAAACCTAACCCTAACCCTAACACTAACACTAACCCTAATCCTAACCCTAAATCTAGCCCTAACCCTAAACCTAACTTTAACCGTAACACTAAACCTAACACCAAGTAAAAAATAAACCTAATCCTAACCTTAACACTAACCCTAACCCTAACTGTTAAAATAAACCTAAACATAACCCAAATCCTAGCCCTAACCCTAACCCTAACCCTAACATTTTAACTAACACTAAACATAACCATAACCCTAAACCTAACCATAACACTAACCCTAACATAAAATTAACACTAACCCTTACCCTAACGCTCATGCTAACCCTAACCATAACACTAACCCTAACACTAACTCTAACCAGAATCGTAACATATAGCCTAATGCTAACTGTAACCCTACCACTAACACTAAACCTAACCTAACCCTAAAACTAACCCTAATCCTAATGCTCACCTTAACCCGAACCCTAACATGAATTGTAAGCCTAAACCTAAACCTAACCCTAACACTAATCCTAACCATAACCCTAACCCTAAAACTAAACCTAACACTAACCCTAACCCTAACACTAACTCTAAACCTAACCCTAAACTAAACATAAACCTAACCCTAATGCCAATCCTAACCGTAACCATAACCCTAACCCTAAACCTAAACTTAACTCTAAAAACCCTAACCCTAACACAGACCCTAACTCTAACCCTAAAACTAGCCCTACAACTAACCCTAACACTAACCCTAACCGAAAACCAAACCTAACTTTAACCATAAATATAACCCTAACCTAACCCAAACACTAACCCTATCCTAATGGTAAATCTAACCAAAACCCTAACTCTTTAACTAAACTTAACCCAAAATGTAAACCTAACCCTAACACTAACCCTAACCCTAAAAATAACCCTAAACTAACCCTAACCCTATAACTAAACTCAATCCAAATCTTAAACGAAACCATGAATCTAACACTTACCCTAACCCTATCATTAACACAAACCCTAATCCTGACCCGAACACTAACCCTAAACCTAACCCTAAACCTAGCTCTAACCCTAATCCTAACCTTTTCCCTAATACTATACCTAACCCTATCCCTAAAACTAACCCTACCCCATAACCCTAAAACAAACTCTAAACCTAAACCTATCACTAACCCTAATCTAACCCTAACCCTAACCCTTACACTAACCATAACTCTAACCCTAACCCCTACACAAATTCTAACTGTAACCCTAATAAGAATCCTAACATATAGCCGAACCTTGGCCCTAAACCTAACACAAACACTAATCCTAAATGAACCCTAATTCTAACCCTAACCCTAACGCTAAACATAACCCTAATACTAACATGAATTTTAACCCTAACACTAATCCGAACACTAAAACTAACCCTAACCGTAACCTAACCCTAATGCTACCCCTAACACTAAAGCTAACCCTAACATTAAACCTAATCCTAACCTAATCCTAACACTAAACATATACCTAACCCTAACACTAACCCTAACATTAACTTTAAACCTAACCGTTATCCTAAACTCAACCCTATTCATAAGCCTAACACAAACACTAAAACAAACCATGACACTCAATCTAACCTAACCCTAAAACTAACCCTATCAGTAAATTTAAACCTAACCATAATCCTAAACACAATCCTATCCCTAACCCTAACACAAACCCTAAAACTAACTGTGACACAAAACCTAACCTAACCCTAACCCTAACCCTATTTCTAACACTAACCCTAACCCTAAACCTACATGAACCCTATCCATAACCCTAACACTAACATTAACCCTAACCCTAACCCTAACACTAACACTAATCCTAAACATAAACCTAAACCTAGCCCTAACACTAACCCTAAACCTAACCCTAACCATAAACCTTACCGTATGGGTAACGCTAATGCTAACCCTAAACCTAAAGTAATCTAAACTGGAACTGGAACTGTAAACCTAACCCTCAACCTAACCATCACAGAAACCTTAACCCTAACCCTAAAATTAACCCTAACACAAACCCCAAACCTAACCTTAAAACTAATCATAATTGTAACCCTAACCTAACCCTAAACCTAACACGAACCCTAAAACAAACTCTAAACCTAACCTAAACTTACACAAATTTTAACTCTAACCATAACCCTAAACTTAACCATAACATTAACTCTAACCCCAACCTTAACCCTAAATGTAACCATAACGCTAACAGAAATCCTAATCCTAAACATAACAGTAACCCTAATCTAACCCTAACCCTAAAACTAACCTAACGATAACCCTTACCCTAATCCTAACCCTAACTCTAAAACTAACCTTAAACCAAAAGATAACCCTAAAACTAACACTAACCCTAATCCTAACACAATTCTAGCAGTAATACAAACCCTATCCCTAAACCTAACCCTAACCTAACCCTAACCCTGTTCCTAAAATGAACCCAAATTCTAACCATAACCATAACCCTAACCCTAATGCTAACACTAACTTTAACACAAACCCTAACTCTGAACACAATACTAATCCTAAACCTAACCAGAAACCTAAACCTTACACTAACCTTAATTCTAACCCTAACACTAACACTAACTGTAATCTTAACCCTAACCCTAACAGTTTCCCTAAACCTAACCTTAACCCTAACCCTAAAACTAACCCTAACCCTAATACTAACCCTGAAGCTAAGCCTAACTCTAACCCTAACCATAACATGAAATCTAAACCTAACCTTAACCCTAACCGTAAAACTAACTCTAAACAGAAACCCTAACCCTAACCCTCACACTCACCATAACCCTAACCCTATCCCTAAACCTCACACAAACCCTAACCCAAACCATAATTCTAAACCTAACCTAACGCTATCAGTAACCCTAATTCTTTAAGTATCCTTAACCCTAAACCTAAACCTAAGACAAACCCTATCCGTAATCCTAAATCTAACGACCATAACCTTACCCAAACACTAACCCTAAACCTAACCCTAATTCTAGCCCTAACCTTAACCCTAACCTTAACACTAACACTGAAACTAAACATAAGCTTAAAATAAACCTAATCCTAACTGTAACCCTAACCCTAACCCCAACACTTAGACAAAATCTAATCCTAAACCAAACGTTAACCCTAACCATAACCTTAACACTAACACTAACTAAACCAAACCCCAACCCTAACCCTCACGCTCATCCTAACATAACCCTAATGCAAACCTAAACCGAAACCTAAAACAAACCCTAACCCTAACCCTAATCTAACCCTAACACTAACCCTTACCCTAAACCCAAACCTAACTCTAACCCTAACCCTAACCCTAACTCTAAAACTAAACCCAAAAACTAACCTTAACACTAACACTAAACCTAAACCTAACACAATATCCAAACCAGACACAAACTCTAACCCTAACCCTAATCCTAACCTAACCCTAAACCTGTCCTTAAACTTAAATGGAATCATAACTGAAACAATATATATAACCCTAAACCTAACACAAATATTAACACAAAGCTTAACTCTTCCCCTAAACCTAACCCTAACCCTAACACTATCTCTAACGTAAACCTAACCCTAAACTTAACATTTACCCTAACCCTAAACTTAACCCTAAACCTAACCCGAACCCTAACTCCAAAACCAAGCCTGACCCTAACCCTAACCCTAACTCCAAAACTAACCATGACTCTAACCTTAACCATAACCCTAACCTTAACATTAATCCTAAACCTAACCCTAACCTAACCCTAACCCTTACCCTAAAACTAATTCTAAACCTAACCCTAGTCCTAATACAAACCATAACCCTAACCCATACTCTAACCCTAACCCTAAACTTAAACCTAACTCTAATTTTAACCATAACCCTAATCCTAACCCTAACATTTACCCTAATCCTAACACTAACTCCAAACCCCAACCATAATCCTAATCATAACCCTAACCTTAAACCTAAACCTAATACTAACCCTAACACTAAACCTAACTCTAACACTAACCCTAAAAATATGCCTAACCCTAACCCTAACCCTAATAATAATCCTAACACTTACTGGTACCATAAACCTAATTTTTAAACAATCCCTACAATAAACCCTAAACCTAAGCTAACTGTAATCCTAACCATAAACCTAAACCAAATCCATACATAAACCATAATCCAAACCCTAAGTCTAAACCTAAACCTAACACAAACACTAACCCAAAACCTAACCCTAACACTAACCCTAACCTAACCCTAACACAAAGCCTAACCCAAACCATAACCCTATCATTAACAGTAATCCTAATATTAACCCTAACACTAACACTGACTCTAAACCTAAACTTAACCCTAACAATACCCCAAACACTAACTCTAACACTAACCCTAAACCTAAAACAACCCTAAACCATAACCATAACCATATACTTAAGCCTAAACCAAACACAAACCTTATTACTAACCTAATCCTAACCCTAATCATACCCTAACCCATACATAAACCTAACCCTAATCCTAACCCTAACCCTAACCCTAACGTTAACACAAATCCTAACCCTAAACATAACACTAACCATAAACCTAACTCGAACAATAACCTTACTCTAACACTAACCTTAACCATAACCCCAAGACTAACTCTAAATGTAACCCTATCCAGAACCCTAACACATTGCCTAACCCTAACTGTAACACTAACTGTAACCATAAACCTAACTCTAACACTAACCCTAAAACTAACACTAATCATAACCATAACCCTAACACGAATCATAACCCTAACCCTAATCCTAAACCTAACACTATACCTAACAGTAACTCTAAACCTAAAACTAAACCTAACACTAAAACTAACCCTAAAACTAAAACTAAGCTTAACTCTAACACTAAACCTAAACCTAATGCTAAATATAACCCTAACCCTTACCCTATTCCACACCCTAACACAAACCCTAACCTAAACCATAACCCTGAATCTTACCTAAACCTCACCCTAATTCTACTACTAAACCTAACCCTAATTCTAACATGAACCCTATCCGTAACCCTAACTATAAACTAAACTCAAATTCTCACCCTGACACTAATCTTAAATATAACCCTAAACCTAGCCTTAACCCTAAGCCTAACTTTAATCTTTAAACTAAAACTAACCCTAACCCTAAACCGAAAGATAATCCTAAAAATAACACTAAACCTAACCCTAACCCTAACCCTAACCCTTACACAAACCCTAACCCTAACACTAACATTAACACTAACCCTAACCTTATCACTAACATTAAACCAAACCCCAACCCTAAACCTAAACCTATTGCTAAAACTAACCAGAACCCTAACTCTAAACCTAAACTTAATCCTAAGCCTAAAACAAACCCTAATACTAATCCTAACTCTAATCCTAACATAAACCCTAACTCTAACTATAACCCTAACACTAACGCTAACCCTAACATAAACCCTAACCCTAAGACTAAACCAAACTGAACACTAACCCTAACCCTAACCTAACACTAACCCTAATGCTAACTCTAAATCTAACATTACCCCAAAACAGAACCCTAACCCTTACACAAAATCTAAACCTAACACAAACCCTAACCCTAAGCCTAACCCTAACTTAACCCTAACTGTATCATTAAAAGTAACCTGAATCCTAACCAAAAACATAAACCTAACCCTAAACCTAACACTAACATTAAAACAAACCCTAAAGCTAACCCTAACCCTAACACAAATCCTAACCCTAAAACTAACACTTACACTAACATGAGGCCTAACCCTATTCCTAAAACCAACACTAAACCTTACCCTTACACTAACCTTAAACCTAACTTAAAACCTAACACTAACCTGAACCATAAAACTAACACTAATAAGAACACTAACCCTAACACTAAACTTAACACTTACCGTAACTCCAACCCTAAACCTAACCTGCACCATCACCCTAACCTTAACCCTAACACAAAACCTAACCAAACTCTAACCCTAAAACTAACACTAACACTAAACATAACATTATCCTAATACTAACCCTAACCCCAAACCAAACACTATAAGAAACCCTAAACCTAAACCTAACCCTAAACCTAATATTAACACTAACTTCAACCCTAACCTAACACTGAGGCTAAACCTAACCCTAACAATAACAAAAATAATAACCCTAACTATAACCCTAACTCTAAACCTAAACCTAATTGTAACCCTAACATTAACCCTAACACTATCCCTAACACACAACCTAACACTAACACTAACACTAACAGTAACTCTAACCCTAACCCTAATCCTAACCTAACCCTAAACCTGTCCTTAAACTTAAATGGAATCATAACTGAAACAATATATATAACCCTAACTAACCCTAAACCTAACACAAAACCTAACCCGAACTCTAATCCTAAAACTAACACTAACATTAACACTAACCCTAACACTACCCTAACACTAACCATAACCCCAAACTTAACCCTATCACTGACCATAAACCTAAACCTAACCCTAAACCAAACATTAACCCTAAATCTAAACCTAACCTAACACTAACCATAACTGAGCCTAAACCTAACCCTAACCCTAACCCTAACCCTAACCCTAACAGTAATACTAAACCTAACCCTAACCCTAACTTGAAACCTAATCCTATTTGTAACCCTTATACTAACCCTATCCGTTTCCCTAACACACACACTATCAGTAACCCTAACCCTAACACAAACACTAACCCTAACCCTAACTGTAACCCTAACACTAACGCTAACCCTAACTCTAACCATAAATATAAAACTAACACTAACCCTAACCCTAACCTAACCCTAACACTAACCTCTAAGCCCAACCTTAAACCTAATGTTAATCCTAACAGTAACCCTAAACTTAACCCTTACCCTAAAACTAATTCTAAACCTAACCCAAACCCTAATACAAACCATAACCTTAACCCTTACACTAACACTAACCCTAACTTTAATCCTAAAACTAATTATAAGCATAACCCTAATCCTAACCTAACAGTAACACTAAGCCTAACCCTCACCCTAAGCCTAACTCTAACACAAACCATAACCTTAAACATAACCCTCACACTAATCCTTACCCTAAAACTAACCCTAACATTAACCCTTACACTAACCCCAAATCCAATCCTAAACCTAACCCTAACCCTAAGCGTAACTGTTCCCCTAACCCTAAATCTAACCCTAACACAAACCATAAACCTAACCTAAAAATAACCCCAACACAAATGCTAACCGAATCTGTAACCTAACGCTAACACAAACCCTAAACCTAACCCTAACCCTAACTCAAACCCTAAGAAAAACACTAACTCTAAATCTAACACTAACCCTAAACCTAAACCTAATCCTAACCACTATAGTACAACTAAACCTAGCCTCAATGCTAACACTAGCTTTAAACGTAACCCTAACCTGAAGCCTAAAACATTGCCTAAGCCTAGTCCTAACATTAACACTAAGCCTAACCCTAACCATAACACTAAACCTAACCCTAAGGCAAACTAAACCATAATGCTAACAAGAATCATAACCCTAAACCTAATCCTAACACTAACCCTTAAATTAACCCTAACCCAAACACTAAACCTAACCCTAACCCTAACACTATCACTAAACCTAATCCTAACCCTAACACTAATCCAAACCCTAACCCTAACCCTAACACTAACTCTAACACTAAACCTAACACTAACCCTAACCCTAACTGTAACGTAACCCTAACCCTAACACAAAATCTAACCCAAATAGTAACCTTAAACCTCACTTAACCCTAACCCTAAACCTAATTCTAACATCAACCCTAACCCTAACACGAACCTATTCCTAACTATAACAGGAACCGTAACCCTAACCCTAACCCAAGCACTAACTCTAAACCTCACCCTAATCCTAGACCTAACCCTCATCATAAACGTATCCCAAACACTAAACCTAACCTTAATTATAACCCTAAAAAAAACCCTAACTCTAAACCTAACACTAACCCTAAATCTAACCCTAAACCTAAGTCTAACATTAACTCTAACCATAACTGTAACCAAAACCCTAACACAAAGCCTAACCTTAACCCTAAACTAACACTAGTTTTAACCCTAACCCTAACACTAACACTAAACCTAACCCTAACACTAGCCTTAAACCTAACCCTAATACGAATCTTATCCATAAACTTAACCCTAAACCTAACACTAAACATAACACTAACTCTAACCGTAACCCTAAACCTAACACTTACCCTAGCAGTAACCCTAACCCTAACCCTATTTCTAACACTAACCCTAACCATAAACCAAACATGAACCCTATCCCTAACCCTAAAAACCTAACCCTAACCCTAACACTAACCATAACACTAACCTAACCATAACCACAACCCTAAAACTAACTCTATCACTAAACCTAGCACAAACCTTAACCTAAACCATAACCCTAATCGTAACCTAACCCTAACCCTAACTCTAAACCTAACACTAAACCTAACTCTAAACCTAACACTAAACATAACACTAACTCTAACCGTAACCCTAAACCTAACACTTACCCTAGCAGTAACCCTAACCCTAACCCTATTTCTAACACTAACCCTAACCATAAACCAAACATGAACCCTATCCCTAACCCTAAAAACCTAACCCTAACCCTAACACTAACCATAACACTAACCTAACCATAACCACAACCCTAAAACTAACTCTATCACTAAACCTAGCACAAACCTTAACCTAAACCATAACCCTAATCGTAACCTAACCCTAACCCTAACTCTAAACCTAACACTAAACCTAACTCTAAACCTAACACAAACCCTATCTGTAACCCTAACACTAACCTTCACACTCACCCTCACCCTAAAACTAAACCTAAACATAACCCTAAACCTAACCCTAATCCTATCTCTAACCATAAACCTAACCTTAACCTTAATACTAACCCTAAACCGAAGACTAAAATTAAGCCTAATAGTATCCTTAACCCTAACCCTAACCTTTACACTAACACTTAGACAAAATCCTACCCTAAAACAAACCATAACCCTAAACCTAATCCTAATTGTAACACATACCCTAACTCTAAATGTAAACCTAACCCTTACACTAACCTTAAACTAAACCCTAAATGTTATCCTAACCCTAACACTAATTCTAACTATAATACAATCCTAACTCAAACCATAACAGTAACTCTAAACTAACACTAACACTAACCCTAATGTAATGCTAACCCGACCCCTAACCCTAAATCTAAAGCAAAACTTAACCCAAAACGTAAACTCAACCCTAACACTAACCCTAACCCATTCACAAAAACTAAACCTAACACAAACCCTAACCCTAACACTAACACTGACTTAACCCTAACCCTATCCCTAAGCCTAACACGAATCCTAACCAAAAACATAAACATAACCTTAACCCTAACCTTAACATTAACACAAAACCTAAAACTAACCTTAACACTAAACCTAAACCTAACCCTAAACCAAGCCCTAATCCTAACCCTAACCTTATTCCTAACACTAAATCTAACTCTAACCTTAAACCTGAACCAAACCCTAACCCTAACACAAACCCTTACCATAAATGTAACACTAAACTTAAATCTAACCCTAAACCTCATGCTTACACTAACCCAAAACCTAACCCTAACCTTTACACTAACTCTAACCATAACACTAACCAGAACCCTAACACATAGCCTAACCCTAACCCTAACCCTAACACTCACACTAAACTTAACCCTAACCCTAACACTAACCTAAGCTTAACACTAACTATAATTCTAACCCTAACATGAATCGTAACACTAACATTAATCCTAACACTAACCCTAAACCTAACCTTAACCCTAACCCTAACACTAAAGCTAAAGCTAACCCTAACACTAACCCTAACACTAACACTAAAACTAACCATAACCCTAACCACAATCCTATCCTTAACCCTAACACAAACCATAACTCTAAACTTAACCTAACCTAACCCTAACCCAAATCCTAACCCTACTTCTAACACTAACCCTAAGTTTATACCTAACATGAACGCTAATCGTAACCCTAACCCTATCATTAACTCTAAACCAAACACTAACACTAACCCTAACCCTAATCCTAAACCTAGCCTTAACACTAATGCTAACCCTAACATTAATGATAAACCTAACCCTAAGTATAATCAGACCCTAACTCTAACCTTTTCACTATCTCTAACCATAACCCTAACCAGAACCATAACACATAGCCTAACTTCAACCCTAAACCTAACAGTAACAATAACCATAAACCAAACGCTTACCTTAACAATAACCCTAACACGAATCATAACCCTAACCCTAATTCTAACCCTAATACTAACCCTAACTTTAACCCTAACCCTAACACTAACCCTAAACCTAACCCTAACACTAACAATAAACCTTACCCTAACACTAACACTATCATTAACACTAAAAGTAACCCTAACCATAACTCTAACCCTAATTCAATCACAAACCGTAACACAACCAAACCCAAACTGTAACGCTAAACCTATCCTAACTGTAAACCTAACCCTAATTTTAACAACAACCCTAACCCGAAAACTAAAACGAATCCTATCTTTATCCCTAACACTAACCTTAACCGTAACCCTAATCGTAACATTGAAATTAAACCCATCCCTAAACCTAGCCCTAACCCTAAACCTAAGCTTAACTCTAACATTAAACCTAACCCTAAACCTAAACCTAAACCTAATCCTTACCCTGACCCTATCCATAAACCTTAACATTACTGTAATCCTAAATCTTATACAAATCCTAACCCTAACATTAACCCTAACCCTACCATTAACCCTAACCCTAACCTAACACTAACTGTAACCATAACCCTAACTCTAACACTAAGCCTAACCCTAACAATAACCCTAACCCTAACACTAAGCCTAACCCTAACAATAACCATAACCCTAACACTAAATCTAACCCTATCACACACTCTAAACCTAAACCTAAATCTAAACCTAAACCTAACTCTAATCATTACACTAAACCTAACCCTAATTTTAACTCTAATACTAACCCTAGGAGGGAACCTAACCAGAAACCTAACATATATCCTAACACTAACCCTAACCCTAACACTTTCCCTAACCCTCACCATAACAGTGACCCAAACCCAAACCGTAATCCTAACCCTAACACGAATCCTAACCCTAACCCTAATTCTAACCCTAACACTAATCCTAACCATAATCCTAACACTAACACTAACCTTAAGCTTAACGCTAACACTATCCCTAACCTAACATTAACCCTAACCCTAACCCTAACTTTCACACGAACCCTAACTCTAAACCTAACACTAACCCTAAACCTAACCTTGACACTGACACTAACACTAATTCTAACCCTAACACTTAAAATAATCCTAAAACCAAATTCTAAACCTAACACTAAATCTAACACTAACCCTAACCCTAACACTAATACTAACCCTGACACTAAACCTAACAGTAACCTTAATTCTAACCCTAACCATAACCAAACCATAACCCTAACCCTAACACAAAGCTTAATGCTGACAAAAATAATAACCCAAACCTGAACCCTAACCCTAACCTAACACTAACCCTAACCCTTACCTAACCCTAACACTAAGACTAACCCTAATTCTAACACTAACAGTAACCCTAACATTAAACTTTACCTAACTCTAACTCTAACCCAAACCCTAACCCTATCCCTAACAGTAACCCACACCCCAACCATAACCCTAATGCAAATCCTAACCCTAACCCTAAACTTAACCCTAACCCTAACTCTAACATAAATTTTAACCATAAGTCTAAGCCTAACATTAACCTTAATCCTAAACCGCACCTTAACACTAAACCTAAAACTATGCCTAATTATAACCGTAACCCTAATAATAAACTTAACCCTAACTCTAATCCTAAACCTAACCCTAACCATAACCCTAACTTTAATCCTAACACTAACAGTAACCTTAACCCTGAAACTAACCCTAAACCTAACCGTAACACTAAATGTAATCCTAATCCTAAATGTAACCGTAACTGGAATTCTAATCCAACCCAAACACCAAACTTAAACTTAACCTGACCCTAACCCTAAAACAAACCCAAACCCTAACAATAAACCTAACCTTAACAAAAACCCTAACCCTAATCCTAACCCTAACATTAACCCTAACCCTAAAACAAAACCAAACCCTAAAATTAATACTAAACCTAAACCTAAACCTAACCCTAACTTTTAAAATAAACATAACACTAACCCTAACACTAATACTAAATCTAACCATGATTCTTATGAGAAACCTAACACATAGCCTAACCCTAACCCGGACACTAACACTTACATTAACCCTAACCCTAACACTAACACTAATTCTAAACGTAACCCTAATGTGAACATTAAAACTGAACCTAATTCTAACTCTAACCTTAACACTAACCCTAACACTAACCCTAACACTAACCCTAACACTAAACCTAACCCTAGCCATAACCATGAGCCTAACCCAAAACCTAGTCCTAAGTAATCCTAAACCTATCCCTAAAAGTAACCCAAATCCTAACTGCAATCATAACCATAACTCTAACCCTAAATCTAACATTAACTGAAAACCTAACCCTAACCCTCACACTAACCCTAAACCTAACCCTTACACTACTCTTAACCTAACTTCAACCCTAACACTAAACCTAACCCTAAATTGAAACCTAACCCTAACACTACTCTAACCCAAACCATAACACTAAAACTAACACTAGCTCTAAACCTACCAAAAAACCTAACCCAAACCTTAACCCTAAACCTAACCTAATCTTAACCTTAAACATAACACTAACTCTAACACTAACCCTAACACTATACGTAAACTAACCCTAACACTAACCCTAACAACAACCCTAATCCTATTACAAACCCTAACACTAAACCTAACCCTAAACCTAACATTAACTCTAACCCTAACACTAACCCTAACATTCACCCTAAAATTAAGCCTAACCCAAAACCTAACATTAACACTAACCTAACCGTAACAGTATCACTAAACCTAACCCTAACCCTAACTCTAACCCTAATACTATTTGTAACCCTAACACTAATTCTTACCCGATACCTAACAGAAACCCTAACGCTAACACTAACCCTAACACAAACCCTAACACTAAACCTAACCCTAACTCAAAAACTAACCCTAACCGTAACCATAACCATAACCCTTACTCTAAAACTAACTCGAAACCTAACCTAACACTGACACTAATTCTAACCCTAACCCGAAACCTAACACTATCCCTAAACCTTATCCCTAACCCTAACACTGTCTCTAAAGCTAAACCTAAACCTAACCATAAAAATAACTTTAACCTTAAACCTAACCATAACAATAATTCTAACTTTAAACCTAACCCAAACAATAACTGTAAATTTAATCCTAACCCTATCCATAACCCTGCCCCTATCCCTAACCCTAACATTAAACTTAAACCTAAAGCTAACCATAACCCTAATACTAAAACTAACTTTAAACCTAACCTTAATCCTGACATTAAAGCTAACTCTAACCTTAAACCTAACACTAACCCTAAACCTGTACATAACCCTAACAGTATTTCTAACCCTAACCCTAACAATAAAACTAAACCTAACCCAAAACCTGACACTAACCTTACCCTAAACCTAACACGAACCCTAACCCTAAACCCCAAAATAACCCTAAATTTAACCATAACCCTAACACTAAAACTAACCCTAACTTTAAACCTAACCCTAAGTATAATCTTAACAGTAACAATATCCCTAACACTAACCCTAACCGTAACACAAACCCTATCACAAACTCTAACACTAAACACAAACCAAATTCTAACCCTAACGCTAATGCTAACCATAACCCTAACCCTAACCCTACCCTAACTCTAACCCTAACCCTAACTCTAACACAAACACTAACCCTAAACCTAACAGTAACAATAACCCTAACCCTAAACTAACTCTAATACTATTCCTTAACTTAACCCTAACGCTAACCCTTACATTAACCCTAAACCTAAATTAACCCTAACCCTTACCCAAACCTAACACTAAAAATAACACTAACACTAACCCTAACCCTAACACTAACCCTAACACTAACTCTAACCCTAAACTTAAACAAAATAGTAACACTAAACCTATCAATAAGCCTAACACAAACCCTAATTTTACCCCTAAACCTAACACTAACAGAAACCCTAAACCTAACCCTAACTCAAACCCAAACACTAACCTATTTCTACCCCCAACCCCAACCCTAAAACTAACCCTAAAACTAACCCTAACCCTAACATTAATCCTATCAATAACACTACCCCTAACCTAACTCTGACTCTTATAATAACCCTAAACCTAACCCTATCCTAACCCTAAACCTATCCCTAATGCTATCCTGAATCCTAACCAAAATCATAAACCTAACCATAACCCTAACCCTAACATTTACACAAACCCTAAAACTAAAAATAACACTAATACTAAAACTAACCATAACTTTAATCCTTACAATAACCCTAACTCTAACATTAACTCTAACAGTAATTCTGACCCTAAACCTAACACTTAACCTAAAGTTAACCTTAACACTAACCCTAATGCTAACACTACCCCTAAACCTAACCCTAACATTAAACCTTACCCTAACTCTAAACTTAACCATAACACGAACCCTAACCTTAACCCTACCACTAACCCTATCACTAACCCAAACCCTAAGCCTAAACCCCAAACTAACCCTAAACCTTACACTAAGCCTAAATCTAACTTTAACCCTAACACTAAACCTAACCCTAACCCTATCCTTAACCCTAACACTAACCCTAACACTAACACTAACTCTAAACCTAACCCTAACTTGAAACATAACCTTAACCCTAACACGAACCCTAACCCTAACACAAACCTTAGTTAAAACTCTAAAGATAATTTAACCCTAACACTAACCCTTATCTAACCCTAAAACTAATCCTAACCCTAACACTAACACTAACTCTCAAACTAACCCTAACCCTAAACCCAACACTAAACCTAACACTAACCCTAACCCTAACCATAACCATAATCCTATCATTAACCATAACCCTAACACTAAACCTAATACTAAGCCTAAACCTAACCCTAACAGTAATACTCAACCTAACACTAACCCTCACTCTAAACCTAATCCTAATTGTGACCCTAAAACTAACCTTAACCCAATTTCTAAAACAATCCCTAACACTAACCCTAACCCTAAAAATAAAACTAACCCTAAATATAACATTAACCCTAACCCTAACCCTAAAACTAATCCTAAACCTTACCCTAACCCTAACTCTAACCTTAATTTTATCTGTAACAAGAACCAGAACCCTAACCCTAACCCTAACTCTAATACAAACCCTAATCCTTACTTAACACTAATCGTAAAACAAACCCTAAACCTAAAACTAACCCAAACTTTAACAAAAACATTATCCCTAAACTTAACCCTAAAGTTAACCCTAACCTTAACACAAACCCTAACCCTAATACTAACACCAATCCTAAACCTAAATCTGAACCTAAACCTTACACTAACCCTAACACTAACATTAACTTAACCCTAAACCTAACCCTAATCCTAATGTTAACCCTAACCCAAACCTAACCCTAACCTTTACACAAACCTTAATCCTAACACTAACCCTATCACTAAGCATAACCCTAACCATAACCCTAACACTAAACCTAACCCTAACACACAGCCCAACCCTAAACCTAACTCTAACCCTAAACCTATCCCTAATCCTAATGTTTACACTAAACCTAATCCTAATGTTTACCCTAACACTAAACCTAGCATGGAACCTAACCAGAAACCCGAAACATACCTAACCCTAACTCTAACCCTAACCCTAACACTTACCCTAACACTCACCCTAACAGTGACCCAAACTTTAAACCTAAACCTAACCCTAACATGAATTCTAACACTAACAGTAACCCTAAGCTTTACATTTACCCTAACCATATACCTAACACTAACACTAAGCCTAGCCCTAACAATAACCCTAACCCTAACACTAAAACTAACCCTTACCATAACTATAACCTAACCCTAACACTAACCCTAACACTAACCCTGAAACTCACACTAACCCTAATTCTAAACCTATCCCTTAAACTAACCCTGAACCAAATTCTAACACTAACAATAAACCTAACCCTCACCATAACACTAACACTAATTCTGACAATAAACCTAACCCTAACCCTAAACCTAACCCTAACAGAAACCCTAACCCTATCACTAAACCTAACTCTAACAAAAATAATAACCCAAACCTTAACCTTATCCCTAACTTAACACTAACCCTAACCCTTACCTAACGCTAACACTAACCCTAATCCTAAACCTAACACTAATCCTAACACTAACCTTAACTCTATCCCTAATCCTAAAATTAACCTAACACTAACCCTAACCCAAAACCTAACACTAAACCTAACACTAAACGTAACACTTAACCTAACCATAACAATAACCCTAACCCTAAACCTAACATTAACCCACACCCCAACCATAACCCTAAAGCAAATCCTAACCCTAACACTAACCTTATCCCTAACCCTAACACTAAATCCAGCACAAATACTAACCATAACCCTCACCCTAACACTAACCCTAATCCTAAACCTCACCCTAACACTAACCCTCAAACTATGCATAACCCTAACCCTAAACCTAATAATAACCCTAAACCTAAGTCTAATTTTAAACCTAACCCTAACCATAATGCTAACACTACACCTTATTCTAACGGTAACACTTACCCTAAAATTAACCCTAATCATAACTCTAACACTAACTCTAACCCTTATCGTAACCGTAAGCGGAACCTAAACCCTAACCCGAACACTAATACCAACCCTAACCCTAACCTTGAACAAATTCTAACACTAAATCTAACCCTAACCCTAACAAATACACTGATCCTAAACCTAACCCTAATTTTAACCCTAACTATAACACAAAACTTAACCCTAAAATTAACACTAACCCTAAACCTAACCCTAAACCTCACTCATACAATAAACCTAACCCTATAACTAACCCTAACCCTAACCATAACCCTAAACCTATAATAAACCTAACCCTAAGCATGCCTAAACCTTTCCTTCACCCTAACCGGAATCCTAACTGTAATCATTACCATAACCCTAACCCTAACACTAACATTCACACAAAACCTAAACCTAACCATAACCCTTACCTCAAACCTAACCCTTAACTTAAACCTAACCCTAACCCTAAAACTAACACTAAATCTAACTCTAACCCCTATGGTAACACTAACGGTAAACCTAATCCTATACTTAACACTTACCCTAAACCTAAACTTTAACCCTAAGACTAACCCCAACACTAAACCTAACAATAACTCTAACCCTAAAAGTAACCATAACACAAAACCTAACATAAAAGTGAACCCTAAACCTAACACTAAACCTAACCCTAACCCTCACACTGACCCTAACACTTACACTGACACTAAACCTAACTTTAACCCTAAAACTAAACCTAATCCTAACCCGAAACCTACCCTAAAACTAACTCTAACTGGAACCATAAAACTAAACCTAGCACTAACCCTAACCCCAACACAAAACCTAACCCAAATCTTAACCCTAAACCTAACCAAACCCTAACTCTAACCTTTACCTAACCCTAACCATATACATAACAAAATAATAACCCTAACACAAACCCTAAACTAACCCCAACACTAACCCTAACCTCAATCCTAACCCTATTACTAATCCTAACACTAAAACTAACCTGAAACCTAACATTAACCATAACCGTAACACTAACACTAACATTAAACCTAAAACTAAGATAACACTAACCCTAACACTAACCACAACCCTAATAATAACACTAACCCTAAGTATAAACTTAATTATAACCCTAATCCTATTCATATACCTAACACTAAACCTAACCCTATAACTAAAACAAAACCTAACACTAAAACTAAACCAAACACAAACACTAACCCTAAAACTTACACTAACCCTAATTCTAACACAAACCCTAAACCTAACCCTAACCCTAACACTATCCATAACCCTAACCCTAACCCTCACACTAACACTAATTCTAACCCTAACCCTTAAACTAACCCTAAACCTAACTTTAACCCTAATGCTAAACCTAACCCTAACCCTAACATTATCCCTAAAATTAACTCTGACACTAAACCTAACACTAACCCTAACTCTAACCTTATTCCGAACCCGAACAGTCACCCTAACACTAAAAACCCTAAACAAAACTCTAACCCTATACCTAACATAACCCTAACCCTAACCCTAACCCTAACAAAATCTAAAACTAACCCTAATCCTAACCCTAACACTCACTCTAATACTAACGCAAACCTAACCCTAACACTAACCCTAACCCAGAACCTAACTCTATCACTAACCCTAATGCTGATCCTAACCTTAAACCTAACATTAACCCTAACCCTAACCCTAACACTAACACTAAACCTAACACTAACCATCACCCTATCCCTTACAGTAATACTAACCCTAACACTAACTGTACCTCTAACATACCCTAACACTAAACCCAATAATAACCTTAAACCTAAACCTAAACCTAACCCTTACAATAACTATAACCCAAAACCTAAACCTAACACTAACTCTAAGAGTAACTTTAACCAGTACCCTAACACATACCCTAACCCTAACCCTAACCCAAACCATAATCCCAACACAAAATCTAACCCTAAAAAAACCCTAAACCTAACCCTAAACCTAGCCTAACTCTAACCCTATACCTAAACCTAACCTGAATCCTAACCATAACCATAAACCTAACCCTAAACACAATCCCTAAATCTAACCCTAACCTTAACACTAACACAAATTCTAACCCTAAACTATACCTAACCCTATACTAACACTAATTTTAAACCTAACCCTTTCACTAACCATAACCCTAACCCTCAACCTAGCACTATCTCTAACCATCACCTTAATCCTAATACTAACACTTACCTTAACCCTAACCATAAGCCTAACACTTCCCCTAAACCTAACGCTCAGCTTAATACCAACCGAAACCCTATCCCTAACAATAACCTTAACTGTAAATCTAACCCTAACACTAACCCTAACCCAATCACAAACCCAAACCCTAACCCTAACCCTAAAACTAACTATAAACCTAACCCTACATCTAACAGTAATCCAAAACCCAACCCTAAACCTAATGCTAATCCTAACTGTAACCCTCAACTTAACCCTAACCCTAAACCTAAAACTAACACTAAAACTATGCCTAACCATATCCCTAACCCTAATAATGAACGCAATTCTTACTCTAACCCTAAAGCTAACCATAACACTAAACCTAAACCTAACAACAAACCTGATACTAACCCTAACACTAACCCAAAACCTAACCCTAAACCTAAACCTAACACTAACCCCAAACCTAACCCTAACCCTAAAACTGAACCTAACCGTAACCTTAACACTAGCCCTAACACTAACCCTAACACTAAACCTAACTCTAATCATAACCCTAAACCTAACCCTAACCCTAAACCTAACACAAACCCTAACCCAAACTGTAACCCTAAATTCAACCTAACCCTAACCCTAACCCTAATTCTAACACAAAACCGAACCCTAACCCTAAACCTAACATGAACCCTATCCCTAACTCCAACACTAACCTTAACCCTAACCCTAAGCATAACACTAACTCTAACCTATCCCTAACCAGAACCCTAACACATAGCCTAACTCTAAACCTAAACCTCACCCTAAACCTAAACCTAACCCTAAAACAAACCCTAAGGCTAAACCTAAGAATAACTCTAAAGCTCACCCTCAACTTAACCCTTACTCTAAACCTAACCCTAACCCTGACCTTAACACTAACTCTAAGCGTACTTCTAACCAGAAACCTAACACATACTTTAACCCTAACACTTATCCTAACCCTATACGTAGCACTAACCCGAAACCTAAACATAACCCTAACCCTAACACTAACACTAAGACTAACATTAACACAAACCCTAACCCAAAACCTAACACCAACCCTAAACCTAACCCTAACCCTAAAACTTACACTAACAATAACCCTAACACTAACTCTAACTGTAACCCTAACCTTAACTCTAACACTTACCTTAACCTGAACCTTAATCCTAACCCTAACACTAATCCTATCCCTATACCTAATGCTAACTCTAACAATCCAAACTATAAACATAACCATAATCCAAACTGTAACCATAATCGTAACGCTAACCCTAATGCAAAACCTACCTTAACCCTAAACCTAACCTAACCCTAACCCTAACCCTTACCTCACCCTTACATTAACCGTAACAGTAACACTAATACTAAACCTAAAACTAATGCTAAGCAAACCCTAACATTAACCCTAACCCCAACTCTAACACTATCACTAACCGTAATCTAACCCTAACCTTATCCCTAAACCTAACATTAACCGTAACCCTATTCCTAAACCTAAACTAACCCAAACTAAGCATAATCCTAACCATAACCATAAGCCTAAACCTAATGCTTAGACAAAACCTAACCCCAAAATTAACCCTAACCCTAACCCTAACATCAACATTAACCCAAAACCCCAACAATAACATTACAGCTAATCTTGATGAAAACCCTAAACCTAACCCTAAAACTAAACCTAACACTAAAACAAACCATAAACCTAACCCTAATCCTAACACAAATCCTAAATCTAACCCTAACCCTAACCCTAACATTAACCCTAAACCTAACACTAAACCTAACTTTAAACCTAACACTTACTTTAACCCTAAAACAAACCCTAACCATAACAGTGACCCTAACCAATCCCAAAACCTAAACCTAACCTAACGCTAAACCTAACCCTAACCTTAACTCTAAAACTAACCTCAACCCAAAATCTAACCTTAACTATAACACGAAACCTATCTGTAACCCTAACACTAACCTTAACCCTAACACTAACCCTAAAACTAACCCTAAACTTAACCCTAAACCTAGCCCAATCTCTAACCCTAACCTTAACCCTAACACTGACATTAACCCTATCACTAAAACTAACCCTAACACTAACTCGAACATAACCCTAATACGAATCATAAACCCAACCATAACCCAATCACTAACCCTAAAAATAACACTAATCTTAACCCTAGCCCTAACACTAATCCTAATCCTAACTCTAACCCTAAACCTAACACGAAGCCTAAACCTAAACCTAACCCTAACAATAACCCTAAGTTTAACTTTAACCCTCATACTAAACCTAATTCTAAACCTAACTCTTACACTAACCCTAAATGTATCTTTAACTCTAACACTAAACCTAACCCAAACCCTAACCCTAACCCTAACACTAATACTTACCCTGACACTAAACCTAACATTAATCTTTACTCTAACCCTAACCCTAACATGAACTGTAACACTAAAACTAACACTAAACCCTACCCTAACACAAACCCTAACCCAAAACTTAACCCTAAACATAACCCACTGTAACCCTAACCCTTGCATAATCCTATCACTAACTCTAACCATAACACTAAAACTAACCCTAACACTAATCTGAACCTGGCACTTATACTAACGTAAACCAAACAATAAACCTATCACTACCCCTAACCCTAACCCTAAACCTAAACCTAATATTAACCATAACCCTAACACTAAACCTACCACTAAGCCTAAACCTAACACTAATCCTAACGCTAACCGTTAAAGTAACACTAAACCTAACACTAACCCTAAACCTAACTCTAAACCTTAGACTATTCATAAACCTAACAATAACCCTAAACCTATCTTTAAAACTAACATTATCCCTAACCCTAACGCTAACCCTAATCCTAAAACTAACCCTAACCGTAACCCTAATGATAACCCTAAATCTAAGAGTAACACTAAACCTAATGCTAACACTAACACTACCTTTAACCCTTACTCTATTCATAACCCTAACACTAACCCAAACATGTCTTTAACCCTAACACTATCCTTAACACTAACCCTAACCCTAACACTAAACCCAATACTAACCCTAACCTTAACCCTAACACAAAATCTAATTGTAAACTTAACCCTAACCCTAACACTTACCCTAACCAGAATCCTAAATCCAACACTTACTCTAACACTAACCATAACACAAACCCTTACCCTAACCCTAACACTAACCCTAACCTTGTCCCTAACCATAACACTAAACTGAACTCCAACCCTAACCCTAACCCTAATCTTAAACATAACCCTAACCTCAAAACTAACCCTAAACCTAACCCTCACACATACCCTAAACCCAAACATAATAATAACCCTAGAACTAACCCTAACCCTACCCCTTACACTAACCCTAAACCTAACATTAATTCTGACCCTAAACTTAACCCTGACCCTAAAACAAACCCTAAACCTAACCCTAAAACTAAACCTAAACGTAACCCGAACTCTAATACTTATGCTAACCCTAAACCTAACAATAACACTAAATCTGACCATACCCTTAACTCTAACCCTAAAATGTACCCTAACCATAACCCTAAATCTAACAGTTACCCAACACCTAACCATAAACCTAACACTAACCCTAATCCTAACCCTAAAACTAACCCCAAACCTAACCCTAGCCCGAACCCTAACCCTAACTCTACCCTAACATGAAAACAAATGCTAACACTAAGACTAACCCTAATCCTATCTCTAAATATAACATTAACCCAAACCCCAACCTTAACCCTAATCCTAATCTTAACCATAACCCTAACCTTAACCCTAACCCTAACCCTCACACAAACCCTAAGCCTAAACCTAATACTCACCCTAAACCTAACTCTAACCCCAACACTTACACTAAACCTAACCCTAAACATAACCATAACCCTGACACTAACCCTAACCCTATCCCTATTTCTTAAACTAACCCTAAGCTTAACCCTAAACATAAGAGTAAACATAACCCCAACCCAACGAGTAACCCTAAAATGAACCCTAACAATAAATTTAACACTACGCCTAACACTAACAGTAATGCTATCCATATCCCTAACCTTAACCCTAACACAAAACTAACCCAAACCATAACATTAAACCTAACACTTACCATAACCCTAACCCTAACTCTCACACTAACCCTAATTCTAATCCCTAACCTAGCACTAATCCTAAACCTAACTTTAATTCTTACACTAATTCTAACCCTAACACTAAACCTAACCCTAACACAAACCCTAACCGAAACCTTAACCCTAAACCTAACCTAATCCTAACCCTCACCCTTACATAATCCTAACACTAACCCTAACCCTAACACAAACTCTGAACCTAACCCTAACAGTACAATAAACCCTGTCCCTAAACCTAACCATAATCCTAACACAAACCATAACTCTAGCTTTAACCCTAACCCTAACACTAACCCTAAACCTATCTCTAAACTTAACACTAACCCTAACACAACACCTAACCCTAACCATAACTGTAACACTAACCTAATCCAACCCTAACCCTAACCTAACAGTAACAAGTACTCTAAACCTAAATCTAAAACTGAGATTAACCCAAACCTAACCCTAAAACCCTAACACTTACCATAACCCTAACACAAAATGTAAACCTAACACAAAACCTAACCCTAACCCTACCGTAAGCTAAACCTAACGCTATCCCATAACTTAAACCAAATCCTAACTGAACTATAAAACTAACCCTAACCCTAATCCTAACTGTTACATTAACACAAACCATAACCCTAAACCTAACACTAACCCTTAACCTAACCCTATCCGTATACTTTACACTATCCCTAACACTAACCCTAAACCTATCTCTAACCTTAATACTAACATAACACAACACCTAACCCTAACCATAACTGTAACACTAACCTAATACAACCCTAACTGTAACCTAACACTAACAAGTACTATAACCCTAACTCTAAAATTAACCTTAACCCAAAACCTAACCTTAACCCTAACACTTACCATAACCCTAACACAAAACCAAAACCTAACACAAAACCTGACCCTAACCCTACCTTAAGCTAAACCTAACGCTATCCCTTCACTTAAAACAAATCCTAACCAAACTATAAACTAACCCTAACCCTAATCCTAACCATAACATTAACACAAACCATAACCCTAAACCTAACACTAACCCTAAACCTAACCCTATCTCTATACCTTACACTATTCCTAACCCTAACACTAATCCTAACACGGACTCTAATCGTATCCTTAAACCTAACCCTAACACTAACTCTAATGCTAAACTTGACACTAACTCTAACACTAACCCTAACCCTAAAATGAACCCTAACCCTAACCCTACACCTAACACTATCACTAACCCTAACCCTAAACCTAAGCTTAACACCAACCCTAACCATAACCCTAACCCCCACACTAACCCTATTCTTACACTAATCCTAAACCTAACTTTTAACCTAATACAAAACCTAACCCTAACCCTAACACTTACCCTAAAACTAACCCTAAAACTAAACCTAACACTAACTCTAACTCTAACAATAACCCGAACCCTGATGCTAACCCTAATACTAACCCTAACCCTCACAAAAACCCTAACCAAAATTCTAACCTTAAACCTAACCTAACCCTAACCTTAACCCATACCTAACCCTAAAACTAACCCTAACCCTGACACTAACATTATCATAACCCTAAATCTAACAATAACCCCAAATCTAAACCTATATCTAACACTAAATTAAACCTAAACTTAATATTAACCTTAACCCTAAACCTAACACTAAACCTACCATTAAGCTTAACCCTAACCCTAACACTAAATTTAACCCAAAACTTATTTGTAAACCTAACACTAACCCTAACCCTATCCCTAACACAAACCCTAACACTAACGCAAACTCTAACACAAACACTAACCCAAACCCTAAAACTAACACTAACACTAACCCAAACACTAACCTTAACTCTAAAACTAAACCTAAACCTAACCATCACCATGACCCTAACCCTAACATTAAACTTAAATCTAACCCTAACACTAACCCAAAACCTTACCCTAAAACTAACCCTAAGTTTAAAGCTAAACCTATTAAAAACCCTAACTCCAACACTTACACTAACCCTAATCGTAATCCTACAACTAACACTTACTCTAATCGCAACCCTAATCCTAAACATAACACTTACCCTAAACCAAACCCTAACCCTTACCATAAGCCTAAGCCTATACCTAAAAGTAACCGTAACACTCTCGCTAAACCTAACCCTAAACCTAACACTAATCCTAACACTATCCTAACACTAATCCTATTTGTAACTCTAAGCCTAACCCTAACCCTAACCCTAATCCTATCACAAACCGTAAACCTAACCCTAACTCTAAAACTAACTTAAACTTACCCTAACCATAACACTAACCCAAACCCCAACCTAAACCTAATGCTAATTTTAACAGTAACCCTAAAATTAACCCCAACCCTAACCCTTACCCTAACACAAATGCTAACCCTAAACCTAACCCTAACACTAACCCTAACCCCAACCTAACACTAACCCTAAAACTATACCTAACAATAACCCTTATCCTAATAATAACCCTAACACTTACTCTAATCATAACCCTAACCTTAACTCTAATCCTATACCTAACACTAACCCTAAACCTAACCCTAACCTAAACACTAACACTAAACCCATCCCTAACCCTAACTATAACCCTAATCCTAAACCTAACATGAACTTTAACACAAAACCTAACCTATCCTTATATTAACCCTAACACAAACACTAACCCTATCCCTAACCTAACCTGAACACAGCACCTTACGATAACCCTATACCTAACCTTAAACTTAACCCTATCCCTAACACAAACAATAACCCTAAAACTAACACTAAAACTAAACCAAACCATAAATGTAAACCTTACATTAACCCTGACCCAAACCATAACCCTAATACTAACTCTAACCATAAACCTAACACATAGCCTAACCCCAACCCTAACCCTAACCCTAACACTAACACTTATCCTAAACCTAACCCTAACCCATACCTTAACCCTAAAACAAACAGTAACCCTAACACTAACCCTAACCGTAACCCTAACCCCAATACTAACCCTAACCCAAAACCTAACACTAATTCTTAACCTAAACCTAAACCTAACAGTAAACCTAACCCCAACTCTAACATTAAACCTAACAGTTACCCTAATACTAACCCTAAACCTAACAATAACACTACTCTTAATCTTAAACCTAAAAACAAACCATCACCCAAACTGTAAACCTAAACATAACGTAACCTTTACCTTAACCCTAACTCTAACACTAACCCTAACCCTACCATTAACTAGAATACTAACCCTAACCCTAACACTAAACTTAAACCTAACTTTATTTCTAACACTCACCCTAAACCTAACACTAACCCTAAATCTAACCCTACCCCTTACCCTCACACTAACCCTAATCCTAACACAAACTCTAAACAGACACCTAACATATAGCCTAACGCTAAGCCTAACCCTACCACTAACGATAAACCCAACCCTAACCCTAAAACTAACCCTGGTTCTAATGCTATAATTAACCCTAACCCTAACACGAATAGTAATTCTAACCCTAATTTTAACACTAACCCTAACACTAAGCCTAACCCTAACCTAAACCTAACCCTAACTATAACTAAAATCCTAACTCTAACAGTAACCCTAAGGCTAACACTAACTTTAACACTAAAACTAACCCTGAAAATATCCCTAACCCTAACACTAAATCTAAACCTACCCTAACCCTAACACTAACTGTAATTTTAACCCTAATCCTAACAGCAACACAATCAACAATCCTAACCCTAAACTTAAACCTAACTGTACCCTTAAACTTAATCCTAACTCTAACCCTAACCCACATACAAATACTAATGCTAAACCTAACACTAATGCTAAACCTAACCTTAACAGTAAATCTTACACTAACCATAACCCAACACTAATCCTAACACTAATTCTAATCATAACCCTAAACAGAACCCTAACACATAGCCTAACACTAACCCTAACCCTAATCCTAACCCTATCCAGAACCCTAACACATAGCCTAAAACTAACAGTAAACCTAACCCTAACCCTAACCAAAACCCTAACACATAGCCTAACACTAACACTAACCCTAACCCTAACACGAACCCTAACACTAACCCTAACCCTAACGCTAACCTTAACCCAAATGCTAACAAGAATTATAACCATATCCCAAACCCTAACCATAACCTTAACCATAACCATAACCTAACCCTAACCCTAACCCTAACCCTAACCCTAACCATAACCATAACAGTAATACAAAACCTAACACTAAACCTAGCACAAACTCTAACCCTAATAGTAACCATAACACTAACCCAAACCGTAACCCAAAACCTAACCTAACCCTAAACATAACCCTAAATCTAACACTAACCCTAACCGTAATTCTAACATGAACACTATCCCTAAACCGAACACTAACTTTGACCCTAACCTTAACCCTAACACTAACTCTAATCCTAAGCCTAAACTTAGCCCTAACCATACTCCTAACATTTTCTCTAACACTTAAACTAACACTAACCCTAAACCTAACATTAACCCTAACACTAAAACAAACCCTAACCCTAAATCTAACACTAACCCTAAAACTAACCCTAACTATAACTCTCAAACTAACCCTTACCCTAAACCTAACCCTAACACTAACTCTAACCAGACACCTAACACATAGTCTAATGCTAACCCTACACAAAATCTTACCATAAATCTGAAACTAACACTAAATCTAACAGTAAACTTAACCCTAAATCTAATTCTAACCCTAACCCTAACATAACCTTAACCCTAACTTTAACCCTTATCAAAACCGTAACTGTAACCCTAACCCTAACATTACCCTTACACTAACCCTAAAACTAACACTAACCCTAAACCTAACCCTAACCCTAACACTAAACCTAATGCTAACACTAATAATAACCCTAACACTCACCCTATAACTAAACCTAACCTTAACTTTAACCCTAACCCTAACACTATTCCTAACCCTAACATAAACCCTAACCCAAACCATAACACTAAACCTAACCTAACACTTACTCTGACCCTGATTCTAACCCTAACCCTAACTCTAACCCTAACACAAACACTAACCCTAAACCTAACATTAACCTTAACGCAAACCCTTACTCTAACACTTACCATAAACCTAACCTTAAAATTAGCACTAACACTAGCAATAACCCTAACCCTAACCCTAACCCTAACCTAAATGTAACTCTGACCCTAACCCTAACCTTATACCTAATCTAATTCTAAATGTAACCATAACCCTAATACTAACCCTAAATGTAACCCTTACACAAACTTTAAACATAACCCTAACATTAACCATAACCATAACCATAACCATAACCATAACAGTAAACCAAACCCCAACTCTAACCCTAATAGAAATCCTAACTGTAACCCTAACAGTAAACCTAACCCTAACTCTAACACTAAAACAAACCCTAAACCTAATCCTAACCCTAATCCTAAAACAAAATATAACTCTAATCCTAACCCTAACTCTAACCCTAACTCTAAACCTAACCCTAAAAAAACCCCTAAACCTAATCACAACAGTATCATAACTTAACCCTAACCTTCAACCTAACCTAATGCTAACCCTTACACTAACCCTAACCCAACTCTAAAACTAACCTTAAACAAAAACCTAAGCTGAACCCTGACACTAACCCTAATCCTAACAGAAAATCTAACTGTAACGAAAACCCTAAGCCTTACAATAACCCTAAACTAACACTAGCCCTATTCTTAACACTAACCCAAAACCTAAGCGTAACCATAACCCAAACCTTAACCCTAACCCAAACATTAACACAAACCCTAACCCTAACCATAACACTAATCCTAAACCTAACCCTAAACTTTAACCTTACACTAACCTTAACCATAACCATAATACGAACTCTCACCTTAAACCTAAACTTAAGCCTACCATTTACCTTAAAAGTTACCTTAAACGTAACCTTAACACTTAACCTAACACTAACCTTTACTCTAACCCTTACCCAAATCCGAACCGTAACCCTAACACTAACCTAACCGTAACAAAAACCCTAACCCAAAACTTAACCCTAAACCAAACCTAAACATAATCCTAACCCATACATAACCCTAACACTAAATCTCACCCTAACATTAACCCAAACCTAACCCTAACACTAACCCTAAACCCAAACCTAAACCTATCACTAACCATAACCCTAACTCTAAACCTAAACCTAAAATTAATTCAAAGCCTAACCCTATCACTAACACTAACCCTAACACGAATCCTCAACCTTACCCTAATCCTAATCCTAACCCTTACAGTAACACTAACCCTAATGGTAACCCTAACCCTAAATCTAACCCTTATCCTATTCATAACCCTAACACTTAAACTAAACCTATGTTTTTGTCCTAACACTATCCCTAACCCTAACCTTAAAACTAACCCTAAAACTAACACTAAGCCTAACCCTAACACAAACATTCTCCCTACCCCTACAATTAAACAAACACTAAACGTCACCCTAACACTAACCCTAATCCTAACCCTAACCCTGACCCTAACCTAAACCTAACACCATCCCTAACCCAAATCCTAACTGTAATCATAACCCTATCCCTAACCCTAACCCTAACACAAACCCTAACCCTAACCCTAACACTAACCCTCAACCTAACCATAACACTTACCCTTACGCTAACCCTAAAACGCACACTAATTCTAATCCTAACCTTAACCGTGACCCTAAATAAAAAACACCTGAACGCCAAATCTAACCCTAAATCTAACCCTTACACTAACCCTAAACCTAACCCTAAAACTAAGTAAAACCATAACCTTAACCCTAACCCTTACACTTAACCTAATCATAAACTTAAATCTAACACTTTCCATAAACCTAACCCTAAAGCTAAAAGTAACACTAAGTCTAACCCTGACCCTAAAGTAACCCTAAAACTATCGCTAGCCTGAACCTAACCCTAACTAAACTGTAACACAAACCCTACCCTTAACCCTAACACTAACCCTAAACCTAACCCTATCACTGACCCAAAACCCAACCCTAACCCTATCACAAATTCCAACTGAAACCCTAAAGTTAACACTAACCTTAAAAGTAACCCTCAAACAAACCCTAAACCTAAACCTAACACTAAGCCTAACACTAACACAAACACTTACACGAACCCTAATCCTAACCCTAACACTAACTGTAACCGTAATCTAACCAGAACCCTAATACATAGCCTAAGCCTAACCCTAACACAAACACAAACCCTAACCCTAATCCAAACTATAACCCTAAACCTAATGCTAAACATAACCCTAACGCAAACACAAATCGTAACCCTAACCCTAACACTAACTCTAACCCTAACCCTAAACCTAACCCTAAACAGAACACTAAACCTAAACTAACCCTAACAGTAACCCTAAGACTAACCCTAAAACTAATTTTAACACTAACGCTAACAGTAACCATAACTCTAACCCTAAACCTAACTCTAACCCTAACACAAATCCCAACCCAAACCCAAAACCTAAACATAACCTAACCCTAACCCTTACCCTTACCTAACCCTAACACTAACCCTAACCCTAACACTAACAATAAACCTAACACTAACCCTAACATAACCGTAACTCAAACCCTAACCCCAAACCTAACAGTATCACAAAACCTAATTGTAAACTTAACCCTAACCCTAACTCTATCCCTAAAACTAACACTAACCCTAACACTAAGCCTAAACTTAACCCCAACACGAACCCTATCCATAACCCTAACACTATCATTAACCCTAACACTAACCCTAAAAGTAAACTTAACCTAACCCTAAACCTAGCCCTAACCCTAAACCTAACTTTAAACCTAACCCTAAATATAAATTAAACCTACACCTAACCATAACCTTAACCATAATCCTAACTCTAACCCTAAACCTTACACAATCCTCAACCCTAACCCTAACATTAACCTTAACCATAAAGTACACTAAAAAAAATCTCAACACTAATCCTAACACTAATCTTAAACCTAACCCTAACTTTAACCTTAAACCTAAACCTAACCCTAAAATAATCCCTAAGCTTAAACCTAACACAAACCGTAATAGGAATCATAACCCTAACCCGGACCCTAAACACTAACACTAACACTAACCCTAACCCTAACACTAACACTAACCCTAACCCTAATGCTAACCCTGCCACTAATACAAAACCTAACCCAAAACCTAACCCTAACCCTAACACTAACCCTAACACTAACCCTAATGCTAACTTTATACTAACCCTAACAATAACTGTAACCCTAACACTAACCCTAACCCTAATCCTGACACAAACCCTCACCCAAACTGTAACCCTAAACCTAACTTTACTTTAAACATAAACATAATTCTAACACAAACCCTAACACAAAAATTACCATGAACCCTTCCCTAACCACAACATGAACCTTAATCCTAACCCTAAACCTAAACCTAACCTTAAACCTACCCCAAAACCTAACTCTAACCTTTTCCCTAATACTAAACCTAAGTCTATCCCTAAACCTAACCCTAAACCCAACGCTAACACAAATCCTAACCCTAAACATAACAATAACCCTAAACCTGTCCCTAAACCTAACCCCCACACTAACCTAAACATCAACCCTAAACCTAACACTAACTCTAACCAAACCCTAACACATAGGCTAACACTAACCCTAACTCTAACACTAACGCTAAACCTAACACTAACCTTAACCCTAACCCTAACACGAATTGTAACCCTAACCCTAATCCTAACCCTAACACTAACCCTAACAGTAATCATAACCCTATCACTAACTGTAACACTATCCCTAACCCTAACACTAACTCTAAACCTAACCCTAACCCTAATCATAAAACTAAACCTAACACTAACCCTAACACTAACCCTAAGTCTAACTCTAACTTGAACCCTAACTCTGAACCTATCCCTAACTCTAACACAAATCCAAACCCAAACCGTAACTTTAAAACTAACATAACCCTAACCTTAATCCTAATTCTAAATCTAAACCAAACCCTAACCCTAACTCGAATCCTATCCGTAACCATAACACTAACTTTAACCCTAACCCAAACCCTAATACTAACCTATACCTAAACCAAAACCTACCCCTAACCCTAACCTTAAACCTAACACTAAACCTAACCCTAAGCCTAAAAGCAAATTTAATCCTAACCGTAACTCTAACCCTAACCCTAAATCTAACCCTAACATTTAGACAAACACTAACCATAACACTAACACTAACCCTAAGCCAACCCTAACACTAACCCAAACCCCAAAGCTAACCCTAGTGCTAATCCTAACCGTAACCCTAACCCTAAACCTAAACATAAACCTAACCCAAAGCAAATCCTAACCCTAACCCTGACTCTAACCCTAAACCTAACCCTACCCCTAAGCCTAACACCCACCCTAACCCTAAACCTAACCTTAATCCTAACCCTAACACTAATCTAACCCTAACCCTCAACCTAATACAAATTTTAACCCTAACCCTTACACTAACCCTAAACCTAACTTTAACCCTAACACTAAATCTAACCCCAAATCTAAACCTAACCCTAATACTAACCCTGAAACTAAACCGAATACTAACCCTCACTGTAACCCTAACCCCAACCCTAACCCTAACAGTAACCCTAACCCTAACACTAACACTAACACAAAACATCACCTAAAACTTAACCCTAAACTTAACCTAACTCTAACCCTAACTTTTACCTAACCCTAACACTACCCCTAACCCTAAGGGTAACCCTAATCTAAACCTAACACTTACCATAACTCCAACACTAACCCAATCACTAACCCTAAACCTAACCCTCAACCTAAGATTAACCCTTACCCTAACCTTAACCCAAACATTAACTCTAACACTAAGCGTAAACCTAATCCTAAAACGAACTCTATCCGTAACCCTAACACTAACATTAATCCTAACCGTAACCCTAACAATAACCCTAAATTTAACCCTAGAACTAGCATTAAAACTAACCCTAAACTTAACCCTAAAAATAAACCTAAACTTAACCCTAAAAGTAAACTTAATCCTAACTGTAACCTTAAAACTAACCCTAACTCTAAACCTAACTCTTACACAAACCCTAGTCCTAAGCCTAACATGAACCCTAACCCTAAACCTAACATTAACAAATACCCAAACACCAACGTAACCCTAATGCTAATCCTAACCGTAAACCAAACCCTAACCCTATACCTAAACCTAACCCTAAAACAAAACCTAACCCTAACACTAACCCTAATTTCTAACACAAAAAGTAACTCTATCCATAACCCTAACCATAACACTAACCCTAACCCTAACCCTAAAAATAACAGTAACTGCAACCTAACCCAAACAGTTACCCTAATCTCACGCTAAACCTAAATCCAATCCTAACTCTAAAACTAAACTTAACACAAAACCTAACCCTAAACCTAACACTAAGACAAACCCTAACAGAAAATCTAAAACATAAACCCTAATCCTAACCCTAACCCTAAACTAACCTTATCCCTATTGCTAAACTTAACAGAATCCTAACCAAAACCATAAACTTAACCCTAACCTTAACTCTAACATTAACAAAAACTCTTAACCTAACCCTAACACTAAACTTAACCCTAACCCTAAAACTAACAATAAACCTAAAACTAACACAAACACTAACCCTAAACCTAACAATTAAACCTAAATCTAATCCTAACACTAAATTCTACACTAATGCTAACCCTAACCCTAACACTAACACTAATTCTAACCGTAACTCTAACCAGAAACCTAACACATTGCCTAACCCTAAACCTAAACCTAAAAGTAAATTAACCCTAACTCTAACATTAACACTAACCCTAAACCTAACGCTAATCATAATTCTAACCCTAACACGAATCATAACCCTAACACTAATCCAAACCCTAAAACTAACTCTAAACATAACCCTTACCCTAACACTACTTGTAAAACTAACCATAACCCTAAAGCTAACCCTAATCCTAACAATAGCCCTACAATAAACCTAACCCTAACCCTAACATAATCCTAACCTTTACACTAACCCTATCTCTAACCCTAACATTACAACTAACACTAACCCTAACCCTAAATATAATTCTAACCCTAAACCTATACATAACCCTAACTCAAACCTTAACACAAACTGTAACACTAAACCTAAGCTACCCAAAACCCTACTTCTAACATTAACACTAACCCTAAACCTAACACGAACTCTATCCATAACCCTAACACTAACATTAACCCTAACCCTAACCCTAAATCTAACCCTAATCCTAGCCCTAACACTAACCCTAAACTTTAATCCTAATCCTAACCGTAACTGTAACCAATACACTGATCCTAAACCTAAATTAATCCAAACCATATTCATAACCCTAACCCTAAACCTAACCCTTACACAAACCTTAACCCAATCCCTATCATTATCTCTAATCCTAACCCTAACACTAAAACTAACCCAAAACCCAACCCTAACCCTAACACTAATCCTAATTGTAACTCTAACCCTAACATTAATCCTAACACTTACTCTAACCCTAACACTAACCATAACCCTTAACACAACCATAACCCTAACACAAACCCTAAATCTAACCCTAACCCTAAACCTAATCCTAATATAAACCATAACCCTAATAGTAACCCTAACCATAACCCTAACCGTAACCATAACACAAACCCCACCTATAACCCTAATACTAAACCTAAATCTAATCTTAACTGAACACTAATACTAACCCTAACCCTATCACTAATACTAACCCTAACCCTATCCCTAACCTTAAGACTTACCCTAACCCTAAACCTAACCCTAACCATAACCGGAACACTAACCCAAACCCTAATCCTAACACTAACCCTAATCTTAACACTAACACTAACCCTAATCCTAACCTTAACCATAACCCTAATACTAATACTAAACTTAACATTAACTGTAACTCTAACCCTAATCCTTTCCTTAACCCCAATACTAAAACTAACTCTAATACAAACCCTAACCCTAAACCTAAACCTAACCCTAAGGCTAACCCTAAATTTAACACTAAACCTAAACCTATATTTAACCCTAACACTACAAATACACCTAACCCTATCCCTAATAATAAACCTAACACTAACCTTAACCCTAACCTTAACCCTAACCCTAACCCTTACAATGACCCTAACATTAATATTATTTCAAACCCTAACCTAAAGCTAATCCTACAACAAATTCTAAACCAAACCTAACAATAAAAATAAACCTAAACCTAACCCTAATCTTTATATTAACTCTAAACCAAAACCAAACCCTAACACTAACTCTAACCATATCCTTAACCCTAACCCTAACGCTTACCCTAACTCTAATCCTAACGCCAACACGTGCCGTAAAACTAACACTAACACTAACCCTAAGCCTAACCCTAACACTAACTCAAACTCTAAATCTAACACTAACTCTAACCTTAAAACAAACGCTAAACCTAAACCAAACAATAACCATAAACCTAACACTAACTCAAACCCCAACACTAACCCTAATGCTAATCCTAACCGTAACCATAATCTCAACCCTAATTCTAAACCTAAACCTAAAACAAACACTAACCCTAAACATAACACTAAAACTAACCCTAACCCTAACAATAAAAATAACCCTAACACTAACCCTAAGCATAAACCTAACCCTAATAATAACCCTAACTCTAACCATAAACCTAACCCTAACCTAACTCTATCCCTTAACCTAACCCTAACCCTAACCCTAACCCTAAAACTAAACCTAATCATAACCCTAACTGTAACTCTAGCACTAATCCTAATTTAATTGTAACCCTAAACATAATCCTAACCCTAACCCTACCCTAACTCTAACCCTAACACAAACCCTAACCCTAACCCTAACATAAACCTACCACAAACCATAATCCTAACCCTAACACTAACACTAACCCTAACACTAACACAAACCATAACCCTAAAACTTACACTAATTCTAAACCTAACCATAAATGTAACATTTAAACTAACCCTAATCCTAATCCTAACACTAAATCTAATCATAACCTTAACCAGAACCCTAACACATAGTCTAACCCTAACCCTAACACTAACCCTAACCGTAAGCCTAAAACTAACCTTAACCTTAAATCTTACCCTAAATTTAACCCTAAAACAAACTCTAACCACAATCCTGAACCTAAACAATTGCTAAACCTAACCATAACCCTAATCCTAACAATAACTGTAACCCTAACCCAAACCCAAATCCTAAAACCAACCCTAAACCTAACTCTAAACCAAACCCTTACACTAACACTCAGCCTAACACTAATCCTAACCCTAACCTTAAATCTAACTCTAAAACAAACCTTAACCCTTACCATAGCACTAACCCTAACCCTCAACCTAACCCTAACCCTTACACTAACCCTAAACCTAATCCTAACACTAAATCTAAATGTAACCTTAACTCTAACCCTAACACTTACCCTAAACCTAACCCTAACCCTAACACTTTTCCTAAATCTAACTCTAAACCTAACACGAAGCCTAACCGTAGCCCTAATACTAACACTAACCCTAACACAAACCTAATTCTAAAAATAATACAAAGCCTAAACCTAAACCTAACCAAACCCTAACCCTAACTCTAACAAAAACCAAAATCCCAACCCTAAACTTTTCTAAAACCTAACCCTAAACTTAACCCTAACACCCTAACTCTAAACCTAACCCTAAACCTAATCCTAAACCTAACTCTAAACCTAACCATAAACCAAAACCTAAACCTAAACATTACACAAACCTTAACACTATCCCTAACAATAATAATTACCATAACACTAACCTTAACCCTAACCCTAAGCCTAAGCCTAAGCCTAACCCTAACCCTATCCCTAACACAAGCCTAACCCTAACTCTAACACTAACCCTAACCATAACCTTAACCCTAACACTAACCCTGACACTAAACCTTACAGTAACCCTAACTCTAACCCTAATGTTAACCCAAACCATGACGCTAACCTTAACAATAAACATAACCCTAACACAAACCCTAAACCAAACCTTAATCGTAAATCTATCCTATCCCTAACCCTAACTCTCACCTAACCATAACACTAAACCTCACCTAACACTAACACTAACCCTAACACTAAACCTAAACTAACCCTAAATCTGAACATAACCCCCAAACTATATCACTAACCCTAACCTAACCCTAAACATTACATTAATCCTAAACTTAACCCTCACCCTAATACTAACCCTAACCCTAAGCCTAACCCTAATCCTGAACCTATCCCTAACCCAAACAATAACACTTAACCTAAAGCTAAACATAACCCTAACTCTAATGCTTATGCTATTCATAACAATAACACTAACCCTAAACCTATATTTAAACTTCACACTACCCCTAACCCTAACCCTAACCCTAATCCTAACCCTAACACTAAACATAACCCTAACCATAACAGGAACCCTAACCCTCACCCTAATGCAAACCCTAACCCTAACACTAACCCTAATCCTAACATTAACAAAAACATAACCCTAAAACTAACCCTAGCACAAGCCCTAACAGTAACCCTGACCCTAATCTAAAGTCAACTCTAACCCTTACACGAATCCTAAACATAAGTGTAATCCTAACCCTAACCCAAACACAAACACAAACACAAATCCTAACCCTAACGTTAACCCTAAACATAACCATAACCCTAAACCTTACATTAATTCTAAACTAAACCCTAACCCCCCAAAACACTAAGCCTACCCCTAACAGTAACCCCAAACCTAACCCTTACACTAACCTTAACCCTAACCTTAACCCTAAAACTGACTCCAACCGTAACCTTAACCCTAACCCTAACACTTACCATAACTCTAACCATAAGTTTAACACCGAAAACCTAATCCTAACCCTAAACCTAATCGTAAACCTAACCTAAAAATAACTCTAAAACTAAACCTAACCCTAAGCCTAACACTACTTCTAACCATAACACACACCCTAAACCTAAACCTAACACTAACCCCATACCTAACCCTAACCCTAAACCTAACCCTTACACAAACCCGAACCCTTACCCTAATCCTAACACAAACCCTAATCCTAACCCTAAACCGAACAATAACTCTAACCCTAACCCTATCCCTTACCATAACCCTAAATTTAACCACAACCCTAACAATAACCCTAAACCTAGCCCTAATACTAACACTAAACCTAAGCTTTACACTAAACCAAACTTAACCCTATCCCTAACGCTAACACGAACTCTAACCCTAACCCTAACACTAACATTAACCCTAACACTAACCCTAAGCATAACCCTAATAAAAACACTAACCCTAACTTTAAGCCTAACCCTAACACTAACCCAAAACCCAATCCTATCCTAAGGATAATCCTAACAGTAACTCTAACCCAAATCCTAATCCTAAACCTAACCCTAACCCTCACACTAACCCTAATTCTAACCTTATCCCTTACACAATCCCTAAACCTAACTTTAACCATAACACTAAACCTAACCCTAGCCCTAACTCTAACTCTAGAACTAAACCTGACACTAAACCTAACACTAACCCTAAACCTAACTGTAACCCAACTACAACCCATATCCTATTTGTAACCCTAACACTAACCCTAAACCTATCTTTAACCCTAACACTATCCCTACTAATCCTAACCCTAAACCTAACACTAACCCTAACCCTAACCATAAAACGAACCCTACCCCTCAAACTCACTCTAACCCTAACCCTAACTCTAACCCTAACCCTAAATCTAACCCTAACACAAACCCTAATGTAACCCTGACCCTAATCTAAACCTAATCCTAACCCTAACCTGAATCTTAACCATAACCGTAACTTAATTCTAAAGCTAACCCTAACATACCCTAACCTAACATTAATCCTAAACCTAACCCCAATCCGAACCCTTATACTAACCCTAACACTAATTCTTACCCTAATCCTATCCCTAACCCTAAAACAAATCCTATCCCTAACCCTAACACTAAATCTAACTGTAACATTGAACCTAACCCTAACACTTACCCTAACCTTAACCCTTACTCTAAAACTTACCATAAAACTAACCCTAAACTTATCACTTGTTGAGAGCCATAGCTGAAGCAGCCCCAGAGCATTGGGCCCCACTGTCCATTTTTTGGCAATGGAGCCCGATGCCTTTCTCCATGATATTGTGGGTAAACACCTGGTCCTTGTCTGTTAATGATAATGGAGTACCATCTATGGTGGTTTGAGAACAGCATTCATTAGCCGAATGTCTCCTTCTATGGCATCGTGAGCAAAACCCGGGTATTTGACCCCTTTGATACCTAGTTGTGTTAAAACCTCCTCCTATGGGCCAATTCTTTTAAAATGTCTTATTTGTTCACAATTGTAGCATGTTTTTGGCCTGGCATCTAAAACCTGTTGTACTGCAGCTGCCAAGACTTGCCCTTGTTCATTAATGTCTCTACACAATTTAATATATGTGTTTACATCTTCATGTTTCCATGGTCTAATGACCTCTCTGCACCAACGATTTGCTTTGTCATAAGCCAGTTGTTTTATTAATGGCATTGGTTTTTCTGTATTTCCCAAAACTCTGGTAGCTGTTTGAAAAAGCCTACTTACAAATTCAGTGTAAGGTTCATTAGCTCTTTGTATTACCTTAGATAATTGACCTAGTAAACCTCCATGTCCTTGTAAAGTCTTCCATGCTCTAACCACATCTACAGCAATTTGTGAGTATATGGCAGGATCATATGCAATTTGTCGCTTCTGACCTTCATAAGGTCTCTTTCCTAACAACATATCTAGATTTCTCTGAGGATAACCAGCTGAGGCATTTCGCCTAGCCGTCTCATGCAAAATTCCTCATTGGCAACCTTCCATGACAGGTATTGTCCTCCATTTAACACAGCTTTACACATACTAGTCATGCTGGTGTCATGCTCAAATTGGTGATGGATTCGACCATGTTTACAGTGAAGGGTGCTTGAGGAACATAGGTTGTTACAGCCTCTTTTAGCTGCTTCACTGTTTTGAAATCTAAAACATGGTGAATTTGCTGCCCTCGTGCCTGCTCAAATACAGGGCATGCTAATCTTTGAGGTCCTGTCTCAGGACCCCATCTATCAACTGTGGGGGTTGGGGGCCTCCCAGCAAATGGAGGTGGAGCTCTTGGTTGGTCACTTACGCCCTCTGGTGAAAGAAAGGTGTTAGTAACAGCCTCCTGTTGTAACATCTTTCCTGATGGCTTTTCCTTCTTTAAATTTTCTTCCTCTGACTAGCTCAAGTGATCTTCTCTTTTAATTGATCTAACATGTCTTCTTCCATAGTCTGAACTGAAGGCTTTGGACTAGGCAAACAAAATTGTATCATCATCCACAATGGCAATGTGCCAACTGGGAGAGTTCGTGGGTTTTTCTTTTCCCTCTCCCTTAAACCTTCACCATGATAGTCCCATTGTGATATATTCAACAAATCCTCCTTTAAAAGCCATGGGCTACATTTTTGTATTGTATCGGCATATGCCCTAATTGTTCTTGGTTTTACTGGGGTGCCTCCTTCCTCTAACAATTTACTTAACACTCTTTCAGTTTGTTTTGTACTAATTTCTGATCCCATATTTCTACTATAAAGATAACACAACCCAACAAGATAACACAAAACAAAACCGAAACAGAATGAAACAAAAATGAAACAAAAATTCATTATATCAGCCTTTCTATCCTCCTGAAATGTCCATCTGTCCTTTCTCCCTATCTGTTCCTCAGACACAAATAGTTTTTCCTAAGATGTCAGCGGTTTTTCTTCCGTCTCACCCATCTCCAGGGACAGGCAATTTAAAACAAAAGCAAAAAATAAATGAAAGAATAATCTTAAAATGACTACCCATCCTCTCGCCCTGCCCTCAAGGGTGAGCAGTTTACCTTATCACTTACCCTCAGTTGTTCCCCATGCGGGCCACCAAATGCCACAATAATGGCAATAATGGCTAAAGAAAAAAAAATGTAACTGAAATATGGTGAGAAAAAGGTACAGCCCTTTAGAATAGCTACTTTTTCTGTAAAAGATAATTTGAAAACAACACCATTTAAAGTAATCCCAGTGAGGCAAAGCTTCTCAGTGTTGTTTATAGAATAATGAGTTTAACATATACTCATATACTCTTTTTAGTACAGAAAAACAAATGTGTGCAATCTATTTTGTAACCTTACATTGTTGATTTGGAAGGAGGTACTTTGGAAGGATATTCTAACAGGACAACTAAGTTCCTGACCCAGTGATTGTCTGGAGTCAGGGATCTGTTTGTTTGTTTCCACAGGGAGACCAGCAGCTGATTTGGATTCCAGAGAGTCTAACTAAAGCGATTTCTACAGATCAAAAAGAAGATGATTTGGCTCAAATTCATAACAGCTGATATCCATAACTCCAGTTTGGCTATCCTTTCATCTGAGACAGTGGTTCTCCCACATCTGGATGCTAACAAAACCAGGATGCTTTTTTCAATATAGATTTTATTTTTCCAAAAGGAGTCATCAATTGGCTTGCTGTTTCCTCCTCCTTTCTGCTTGTGATGGTCGTTCAGCTAAAATTTGGGGGCCAACAGAGGTGAGGCAAAAACCTCACCCCCCACACACACACACTGGTAAAAAGGCCTATCCACCAGTTTGGCTGTATGGTGGACCGGTAGTCAATGACAGGTAAGATCCAATTGCAATGGTACCAACCTAAGACAGGAGGGTGACGCTTTGAGGTTAGCTCATCCGATGATGGGTAAGAATCATATGTACTATTGGACAACCTAAGACAGACACGGTCCCTAAGCCACATGCTTGTTCTTTAATTAAACAGAGAGGGGGCATATGTAGAAATTGGAGATGCTGATTGGCTTTTCTGTAGTGATGCTCATTTGGCTGTTTTCCCGCCGTTTCAGACCATGGAGCTTTTCATTGAGGGACTCTTTTGGCTCTGCCCATGCAAACAAGCCAATCAGTCTCAAGAGCGGGAGGAGTGGGAGGTTGAGAGACTCTCAGGAAGCCGGTGGTGGCAGTTGGGCTCTGAGGGAATACCGGAAGAGCTTGTGTGGTGTGGTGTGTGTGTTCTAAAAATTAAGTTTCTTTCTGCTTGACAAGTGGCTCGTGAATTTTGCCCAGCCAGACTGTGGCAAAACATAGCCCTAATACCAACTATAAACATAACCCTAACCCTAATCCTAACCCTAATTGTAACCATAAGCCTATCCTTAAACCTAAATTAATCCAAAACATAACCATAACCCTAAGCCTAACCCTAATGCTTACACAAACCTTAACCCTAACCCTAACACTATCCCTAACCCTAGCCCAAACCCTAACACTAACCAAACCCCCAAACATAACCCTAACCCTAATTCTAATCATAACCCTAAATCTAAACTTAACCTAAAATAACCCCAAAACAAACCCTAAACTAAACTTAACCCCAATCCTAACACAAACTTTAAACCTAACCCTATCCCTAAACCTAACCCTAACGCAAACCTTAACAAACCCTAAAACTAAACATAACAGTAACCCTAATCTAAGCCTAAGCCTAACCCTAACATAAGGCTAAAGCTAACCCTAACCCTAACCATAACTCTAACACTAACCCAAACACCAATACTATACCTAACACAATACCTAACTGCAACCCTAACCTTGATGGAAACCATAACCGTAAACCTAACACAATCCCCAATACTAACCCTAAACCTAACTCTAAGTCTAACACTAACCCTAACACTTACCCTAAGCATAACCTAATGCTAATAATAACCGTAAACCTAAAACTAAGCCTAAACCTAACACTAACCCTAACCCTAAACCTAATACTAAAACTAAGTATGACACTAACCGTAACTCTACCCTAATCCTATCCATAACCATAACTATAACCCACACTCTAACCCTAACCCTAACACAAGCCCTAACCCTAAATCTAACCTAACCCTATCTTTAACACTAACCATAACCCTAAACCTAAAACTAATACTAAACCTAACTCTAGCCCTAACACGTAACCTAACTGTAACCATAACACTAAACCTAACACTAACCCTAATACTGATCCTAACACAAACTCTAACCAAAAATGTAACACTAAACCTAACCTAACCCATAGTCTAACCCTAATCCAAAGACTTACCATAAACCTAACCCTAACCCTAACACTAAACCTAAGCCTAACCCTAACACTAACACTAATTCTAAACCTAAACCTAACCTTAACAATAACGCAAATCCTAACCCTAACCCAAACACTAACACTAAATATACCTTAACCATAACACTAACCAAAAACCCAACACTAACCATAATGCTAATCATAAACATAACCCTAAATGTAACCCTAACCTTACCCTAAACATAACACAAAACCTAACCCTAAACCTATCACTAACACTAACACTAAACCTAATCCTAACCGTAACCCTAATAATAATCCTAACCTTAATCCTAAACCAAAGCCTAACTCAACCCTAAACCTAACACTAACACTAATCCCAACTCAAACACTAACACTAAAAATAACCCTAATCATAACTCTAACCCTAATCCCAACTGTAACTATAACCTTAGCCCAAATATTAACCTAACCCTAACAAAATCTTACCCCTAAGGTAACCCTAAACTTAACACAAACCCTAACCCTAATGCTAACTCTAAACCTAACCATAACCCTAACACAAAACCTAACACAAAACCTGAAACTAACCCTAAACCTAAACGTAAATATAACCCTTAATCTAACACTAACACTAACCCTAACTATCTCTAAAATAACCCTAATCAGAACCCTAACACATAGTCTAAAGCTAAGCCTAACCCTAACTTTATCTCTAACACTAATCCTGACACTAAACCTAACACTAAACTGAACTATAATCCTAACCCTAACCCTAACCGTAAAATTAACCTAACACTAAACATAACCCTAACACAAACCCGAACCCAAAGCTTATCTCTAAATCTAACCTAACCCTAACCATAACTATTACATAAACCTAAAACTACCCATAACCCTAACACTGACCCTAACACTAACCTAAACCTAACACTAACACTAACCCCAACAATAACCCAATAACTAACCTTAATCCTACCCCAACCCTAAACCTAACTTTAACCCTAACACTAAACTTAACCCTAACCGTAAACTAACCCTAACCCTAACCCTAAACCTAAATCTAACTCTAATACAAACCCTAAACCAAATCCTAAACTTACCACAAATCCTTAACCTAATCATAACCTTAACACTAACCCTAAATCTGACCCTCACCTAAACCTTATACTAATCCTATCTCTAAAACTAATTCGAACTCTAACCCTAAACCCAAATTTAAAACAATCGATAACCCTACCCCTAACATTAACCCTAAAGCTAACCCTATCCCTAACCCTTACACAAACGCTAATCCTAACCCTAATACTTACTCTAAACATAAATCAAACCCTAACCCTAACACTTACCCTAACCCTAAACCTGACTCTAACAATTATTTTAAATTTAACCCTAACCCTAACAATAACCCTAAAACTAAAACTAACCCTAACTTTAACCCTAAACTTTAAACTAACCTTAACCCTAACCCTAAATCTAACACTAACTCTTACCATAACCCTAACCCTAACACTTACTCTAAACCCAATTCTAACTCTAACACTTACCCTAAACCTAACCCTAACCCTAAGAATAAACCTTAACCTATCTCCAGCCCTATTCTAACCCTAACCCTAACCCTTACACTAACCCAACCCTAACCCTAACTCATACACAAACTCTAACTGTAACCCTAACCAGAACCCTAATATATAGCCTAACCCTGACCCTAACCCTAACACAAAAACTAACCCTAAACAACCCTAATTCTAAAACCAACCCTAACGCTAATCATAAACCTAATACTAACATTAATCATAACCCTAACACTAATCCAAACACTAAAACAAACCCTAACCGTAACCTAACCCTAACACTACCCCTAACACTGAATCTGACCCTAACAATAACCCTAATCCTAACCTAACCCTAATACTAAACATATCCCTAACCCTAACACTAACCATAACACTAACCCTAACACTAACTTTTAACCTAAACATAATCCTAAACCCAACCCTATCCCTAACCCTAACACAAACCATAAAACAAACTATGACACTAGACCTAACCGAACCCTAACACTAACCTTAACACTAACCTTAAACCTAACAATAACCCTAAACCTAATCCTATCCCTAACCCTAACACAAACCCTAAAACTAACTGTGACACTAAATCTAATCTAACCCAAACCCTAACCCTACTTCTAAAACTAACCCTAATCCTAATCCTTACACGAACCCTATCTGGAACCCTAACACTAACATTAACCCAAAATCTAACCCTCACACTAAACCTAAACCTAGCCCTAACCATAAACCTAACCCTTAGTGAAACTCTAATGCAAACACTAACACTAAGCTAATCTAAACCAGAACCATAATTGTTTACCTAACCCTGAAGGTAACCATTACACAAACCTTAACCCTAAACATAACATTAACCCTAAGCCTAACACTCACACTTACACTAACCCAAAGCCCAACCCAAACCCTAACGCTAATAATAATCGTAACCTAAACCTAACTCTAAACTTAACGTGAACCCTAAAACAAACTCTAAACCTAAACATAACCCTAATCTTTACACAAATTTTAACTCTAACACTAACCCTAAACCTAACCCTAACACTTACTCTAACCTAACCTTAACCCTAAATGTAACCCTGATGCTAACAGAAACCCTAACCCTAAACAGAACAGTAACCCTAATCTAAACCTAACCCTAACCCTAACATGAAGATAACCCTTACCCTAATCCTAACCCTAACTCAAAAACTAACCTGAAACCAAAACTTAACAATAACATGAAAACTAACACTAATCCTAATACAAAATCTAACACTAATACAAACCCTAACCCTAACCCTATTCTATAATGAACCCAAATTCTAATTATAACCATAACCCTAACCCTAGCCCAACCCTAAAATTAACACAAAACCTAACTCTAAACATAACACTAATCCTAGAACTAATCAGAACCCTAAACCTTACACTAACCTTAATTCTAACACTAACACTAACACGAACTGTAATCTTAACCCTAACCCTAACAGTTTTCCTAAAACAAACCTTAACCTTAACACTAACCCTAACCCTAGCCCTAACACTAACCCTAAACTTAAGCCTAACCCTAACACTAACCATAACACGAAAACTAAACCTAACCCTAACCCTAATCCTAAAACTAACTCTAAACTTATTGCAAACCCTAACCCTAACCCTGACCCTCACACTATCCCTAACCCAACTCCATCCCTAACACTAACACTAACACAAACACTAACCCAAACCATAACCCTAAACCTAACCTAATGCTATCCCTAAGCCAAATTCTTACACTAACCCTAAACCTAACCCTAAACGTAAGACCAACCTTATCCATAACACTAACACTAACCTTAACCATAAACTTACCCAAACACTAACCATAAACCAAACCCTAATTCTAGACCTAACCTTCACACTAACCTTAATACTAACACTAAAACTAACCCTAAGCCTAAAATAAACCTTATCCTAACAGTAACCCTAACCCTAACACTTAGACAAAAATATAATCCTAACCCTAACGTTAACCCTAAACCTAACCCTAACACTAAACAAAACCCCAAGCCTAAAGCTAACGCTAATCCTAACATAACCCTTACCCAAACGTAAACCGAAACCTAAAACAAACCCTAACCCTAACCCTTACACCAACCTAAACCTAACTCTACCCTAACACTAACCCTAAACCTAACCATATCATTAACCTAACCTAACCCTAACACTAACCCTAACCTAACACTAGCCTAATCTTAACCCTAACTCTAAAACTAAACTTAACCATAAACCTAACCTTAACACTAAACTAAACCTATCCCTAACACAAAACCCAAACCGAACATAAACCCTAACCCTAACCCTAACCCTAACATAACCCGAACCCTATCCTTAAACTTAACCAGAATCCCACCGAGACAATAACTAGAACACTAAACCTAACACTAATATTCACACAAAAACTAACTCTCATCCTAAACCTAAACCTAACCCTAATCCTTACACTAAACCCACCTAACCTTAACACTAACACTATCTCTAACCATAAACGTCATCCTAAACCTAACATTTACACTAACCCTGAACTTAACTTTAACCCTAACCCTAACCCTAAGAGTAATCCTAACTCCAAAACTAAGCCTGACCCTAACCCTAACCATAATCCTAACCCTAATATTAATCCTAACCCTAAACCTAACCCTTACCATTACCCTAAAACTAAACCTAAACCTAACACTAAACCTAACCCGAATCCTAATACAAATCATAACCCTAACCCTTACACTAACTCTAACACTAATCCTAACCCTAACACAAATTCTAACCGTATCCCTAATCCTAACACTTACCCTAACCCTGACACTAACTATAAGCCAAACTCCAACCATAATCCTAATCATAACCCTAAACTTGACTCTAAACCTAACACTAAAACTAACCCTCAACCTATATGTAACACTAACCCTAAAACTATGCTTAAACATAACCCTAAACCTAATAATAACCCTAACACTAACTCTAAAACTAACCCTAATCCTAACCCTACCACTAAACCTAACAATTATTCTAATCCTAATCGTAACCCTAAGAGTATCCCTAAACCTAAAACTAACCCTAACTCTAACTTGAATCCTGAGTGTAACCGTAAAACTAAACCTAACACTACCTTAACAAAAAACCAAATTCTAACCTAATGCTAACCCTAAAACAAACCCTAACCCTAAACCTAACCCTAACCCTAACCTAACACTAACCCTATCCATAACCCTAAACTAATGTTTACCCTAAACATAACAGTAACCAAAAAACCCTAACCCTAACCCTTGCCGTAAATCTAAATTTTAAACAAACCCTATGACAAACCCTAAACTTAACTTAACCCAAATCCTAACCATAAACCTAAACCAAATTTAAAACTTAACCATAACCATAAGTTTAACCCTAAACCTAAACCTAACACAAACACTAACACAAACACAAACCCTAACACTAACACTAACCCTAACACTAACCCTAAACTAACCCTAACACAAAGCCTAACCAGAACCCTAATGCTATCATTAACCCTAAACGTAATATTAACCCTAACCCTAATCCTAACAATAACCCAAACACTAACTCTAACACTAACCCTAAACCTAACTGTGCCCTTAACTGTAATGTAAACTTATATTTAAACCTAAACCATACACAAACCCTAACAGTAACCTAATCCTAACCCTAACCATACCCTAACCCATACACAGACCTAACCCTAATCCTAACCCTAACCCTAACCCTAATGTTAACACAAATCCTAACCCTAATCCTAACACTAACCCTAAACCTAACCCGAACCAAAACCTTTCACTAACCCTAACCCTGACCATAACCCTAACACTAACTCTAAATGTAATGCTCTCCTGAACCCTAACACAAAGCCTAACCCTAACCCTAACACTAACACTAACCCTAAACCTAACGTTAAACGTAACCATAACCCTAACACGAATCGTAACCCTAACCCTAATCCTAAGACTAACACTAAACCTAACAGTAACCCTAACCCTAAAATGTACCCTAACACTAAACCTAACCCTAACACTAAAATTAACCCTAACCATAACACTAAGTCTAACTCTAACACTATCCCTAACTGTAACCCTAAACATAACCTTAACCCTTACTATATCCCTAACCCTAACACAAACCCTAACCCAAATTATAACCCGAAATCTTAACTAACCCTAACCCTAATTCTAATACTAACTCTAACTCTAACCCTAACATGAACTCTATCCATAACCCTAACTATAAAATAAACCCTAATCCTCACCCTAACACTAAACTTAAATCTAACCCTAAACCTAGCCATAACCCTAAGCCTAATTTTAACCTTAACACTAAAATAACCCTAACCCTAAATCTAAAGATTATCCTAACCATAACCCTAAACCTAACCATAACCCTAAACCTAACCCTAAAACTAACCCTTACACAATTCCTAACCCTAACCCTAACATTAACCCTAACCCTATCACTAACATTAACCCAAACCCCAACCCTAAACCTAATGCTAAAACTAACCAGAACCCTAACTCTAACACTAAACTTAAACCTAACCCTAAAACAAACTCTGACACTAAACCTAATTCTAACCTAATGAAAACCCTAACTCTAACCATAACCGTAACACTAACCGTAACACTAACACAAACCCTAACCCTAACAGTAAACCTAACCTAACACTAATCCTAACCCTAACATAACACTAACCCTAACTCTAAATCTAACCTTAACCCAAAACAAAACCCTAACCCTTACTCAAAATCTAAACCTAATACAAACACAAACTCTAACCCTAACCCTAATCCTAACCTAACACTAACTGTATCTCTAAACATAATCCGTATCCTAACCAAAAACATAAACCTAACCCTAAACCTAACCCTAGCATTAACACAAGCCCTAAAGCTAACCCTAACACTAACAGGAACCCTAACCTTAAACTTAACCCTTATACTAACATAAAGTCTAACTAATCCTATCCCCCACACTAAACCTTACCCTTACACTAACCCTAAACCTAACTTAAACCCTAACACTAACCCGAACCCTAAAACTAACACTAACCCGAACACTAACCCTAACACTAAACCTAACATTGTTGGAGGCCGTGATCAAGTCAAGATGGCACCTGGCAGTTTGCCAGGAGGAGTGGTTTGTGAGGCAACCCCACCGAGCCATCAAGATGGTGGGGACTCCTTATTGGCTGATTGCTGTATCTGTAGGGGAGCAATGGTATGATTGAATGTTGCTGATTGAGTCAAGTTGTATGTAGTTAGTTAGATATATATACCTCTGCTTTTCCGCAATAAAGCAGTTCCCGCCTCAACCTTCAAGTTGCTTGTCACCTCTTGGTTATTTTGCCCAGGCGGACTGCAGCAAGTGGTGGTCCAGATGGGGAACTCCAGGAGGTTCCGGGGTAAGTGACAAGGCAAGCTGCCTGTCCCTAGAAATACATAGGACAGGAGGAAAGCTGCTGGACCCTGAGGAACAGATAGGGCAAGAGGACGGATGGCCATTTCAACAAAATAGAAAAATTGATACAATGTGTTTTTGTTTCTTTTTTGTTTCGTTTTGTTTTGGTTTTGTTTTGTATTATCTTAGTGTGTTGTGTTTGTTACAAAAATATGGAATCAGAAGTTAGTAAAAATCAACACAAAAGGGTGTTAAGTAAATTGCAAAAGGAAGGAGGCACCCCAATAAAACCAAGAACAGTTAGGGCATACATTGATATGACACAAAAATGTAGCCCATGTTTCTTAAAGGTGGGGTTGTTAAATATACCACAATGGGACTATACTGGTGAAGATTAAAAAAAGATAGAAAAGAAAAGCCCAGGAACTCTGCCAGTTGGCACTTTACTATTATGGACATTGATATGATCTTGTTTGCTTAGTCCAAAGCCTTCAGTTCACACTATGGCAGAGGAAGGATAAGACATCTTAGATCAAGTAAAAGAGGAAGTCTCTCAAGCTAGTCAGAAAGGGGAAGAAATTTTAGAGGAGGAAGGCCTATCAGCGGAGGAGTTACAACAGGAGGCTGGTACTAACACCTTTCTATCACCATAGGGCGTAAGTATTTGACCAACAGCTCCACCTATGTATATGGGGACAACATATGCTGGGTGGTCACCACCCCCCATAGTTGATAGATGGGATCCTGAGACAGGACCTCGAAGATTAGCATGCCCTGTACTAGATGATGTGGGAGGGCAGTGATACCACCAGGCTTTGGATTTTAAAACTGTAAAATAGTTAAAAGAAGCTGTAGCAGCCTATGGTCCTCAAGCCCCTTTTACTGTAAGCATGGTTGAATCCATTGCAAGTTTAAACTTGACACCAGCAGATTGGGCTAGCATGTGCAAAGCTGTGCTAAATGTAGGACAATATCTATTATGGAAAGTTACTAATCAGGAATTGTGTGTGGAGACTGCCAAGCGAAATGCAGAAGCAGGGTATCCACAGAGAAATCTAGATATGTTGCTAGGAGAGGGACCTTATGAGGGTCAGCAGCAACAAGCTGGATATGATCCTGCCATATACTTACAAATCGCTTCAGCTGTGGTTAAGGCATGAAGGCTTTACAAAGACATGGAGATTTACAAGGTCAATTATCTAAGGTAATACAAGGAGCTAATGAAACTTACGCTGAGTTTGTGGATAGGGTTATGCAAACAGCAAGCGGAGTCTTTGGGGAAGTAGAACAAGCGATGCCATTAACAAACAACTAGCTTATGAACAAGCCAATAGATGGTGTAGGGAGGCTATTCCACCTTGGAAATATAAAGACTTAAACGCATACATTAAATTGTGTAGAGATATTAATGAACCAGTGGTGCAGGGGCACGTCTTGGCAGCTGCAGTATCCCAAGGAGTACAACAGGCTTTAGGTGCCAGGCCAAAACCATGTTATAATTGTGGTCAAGCAGGACATTTTAAAAGGAGTTGCCCCATAGGAGGAGGGTTTAAAACAGGTAACAAAAGTGGGGATGATCAAATAAAGAAAAATACCAGGTGTTTTCCCACGATGTCATAGAGGAAAACATTGGGCTAGTGAATGCCGTTCTCTGACTAATGTAGGGAGTACCCCATTGCCAAAAAATGGAGGGGTCCTGATGCCCTGGGGCCCACAACTACAAATATACGAGGCATTAAAGGAACCCAGCAACACCATCAGGGTAGCACCCAGGACACATTATCCGTTAACTCCCTTATCAGACAAACCAGAGGGAGCACAGGATTGGACATCTGCGACTCCGTCGGAGCAGTACTAACTCTAGAGACGGGAGTTCAAATCATTCCCATAGGGGTAAAAGGAACTCTTCCCGAAGGAACAGTAAGTAGGCTTATTATTAGGGAACAGTTCTTCTACTCTAAAAGGACTTATCATAAGTCCTAGGGTAATTGATCCTGATTATGAAGGTGAGATAAAAATTCTAGCTAGTTCTCGAAGAGGTATCTCAGTAATTTCACCAGGAGATAGGATTGCACAGTTATTAATACTACCCAGTTTACATGATAAATTTTCTAGTCATACTGTAAAAAGAGGTTCCAAATGATTTGGCTCCACAGGTATAGATTGGGCTCTGCTTTCTTTAAATTTAGATTCTCGCCCTATGTTAAAGTTAACTATTCAAGGACATGACTTCAATGGACTGCTAGACCCAGGAGCACATCTTAGCATCATCTCTCGTCAAGAATGGCCAAAAGATTGACCTTCACAACAAGGCACTCAAACGCTTCGAGGCCTAGGAGTGGCGACTAATCCCCATAAAAGTGCAATGGTATTAAAATGGAAGGATCCTGAAGGATGTGAAGGAACTATACAGCAGTATGTATTGGATCATCTTCCTATAAATTTATAAAGACGAGATGTTCTAGGCCAATTGGGATTAACATTAACAAATAACATTCCACATATCAATCCAAATGTGCCCACTATTATGGCTGGACAAAGTTTTAGGAAAGGAAAAGGATTGGGAGAACAAGGACAAGGTACAGTGGCAACAATTCAAGTAGATCAAAAACCAGATAGAAGGAGGAACTGTGACCACCGACAGAAGAGGCTCAGAGCCCGCGGAGGGGCAGAGCCACCAACCGAGCCTGCAATGTAGGTGGACCTGCGACCCACGGGCAGAACAGGCCCAGTGGCCTGCAGAAGGGCAGAGCAGCCCCCGTGCCTCCAATGTAGGCAGACCTGCGACCCACTGACAGGTCAGGCCCAGCAACCAGCGGAGTGGCAGAGCCGCCCCAAGAGAGTGCAAGGTAGGCGGACCTGCGACTCACCATCAGAACAGACCCAGTGGCCTGCTGAGGGGCAGAGCCGCCCCCTCCCCCCACGCCAGCAAGGTAGGCGGAACTGTGACCACCAACAGAACAGGCTCAGTGGCCCGCGGAGCGGCAGAGCTGCCAACCACGCCTGCAAGGTAGGCAGACCTGCGACCCACCAGCAGAGTAGGCCCAGCAACCCACGGAGGGGCAGAGCCACCCCACGTGCCTGCGAGGTAGGTGGACCTGCAACCCACCGGCAGATCAGGCCCAGAGGCCTGGTGAGGGGCAGAGCTGCACCCTCCCCTCGCTCCTGCAAGGTAGGCAGACCTGCGACCCACCACCAGAACAGGCCCAGCTGCCTGCAGAAGGGCAGAGCAGCCTCCCGCATCTGCAAGGTAGGCGGACCTGTGACCCACTGGCAGAACAGGCCCAGCGGCCTGCGGAGGGACAGAACTGCCCCCCCCACGCCTGCAAGGTAGGTGGAACTGTGACCACCAACAGAACAGGCCAGACCTGTAACCAACAGACAGAACAGGCCCAGCGACCCGCGGAGGGGCAGAACCGCAGCCCGCACCTACAAGGTATGCGCACCTGCTACCAACCGGCGGAACAGGCCCAGCAGCCTGCCGGTGTGGTAGGCACATTGCCCCAATTGGAGGAGGAGCAGAGCCACCACCCATGCCTGCGCAGGAGACTTTGCAACGATATAAGAGTAATACAAATATATAGGGGGAAAATTCAATAACACAACAGTTTCACCAAGCAGAAAGAAACACGAATAGTATGAAGAGACAAGGAAAGATAGGACCACAAGCAATGCAGGTCACCTCAACGTTAGAAGAGGTAATATCTGCAGCAGATGGAATGTCAGATAAAGAATGCAGTATATACATGCTTCAGATGATCTGGAGTCTCAAGGAAGACATTAGACAGCAAAATCAGACAATGAAAGATCACTTAAACAATGAATTACATAAACAAATCCAGGAAGCAAAAGATCAACTATACAGGGAGATAGTTATAAAAAACAAACAAACAGAAATCCTAGAAATGCAGGAAGCAATAAACCAACTTAAAAACTCAATTGAGAATACTACCAGCAGAGTAGAACACTTAGAAGATAGAACATCAGACAATGACGACAAAGTATTTCAACTTGAAAAGAACATAGACAGCTCAGCAAGACTGTTAAGAAACCATGAGCAGAACATCCAAGGAATATGGGATAACATAAAGAGACCAAACTTAAGAGTCACTGGGATACAGGAAGGTATAGAGGACCAAACCAAAGGAATGAGCAATCTATTCAATGAAATAGTACGAGAAAACTTCCCAGACTTGAAGAATGAGACAGAATCCCAAATCCTAGAAGCTTACAGGATGCCGAATGTGCAAAATCATAAGAATTCCACACCTAGACACATTATAATGAAGATGACCAACATACAGAATAAGGAGATAATTTTTTTTTATTCTTTTTTTTTATTGTTGGTCATTCAAAACATTACATAGTTCTTAATACATCATATTTCACAGTTTGATTCAAGTGGGTTATGAACTCCCAATTTTACCCCATATACAGATTGCTGTATCACATCAGTTACCCTTCCATTGATTGACATATTGCCTTTCTAGTGTCTGATGTATTCTGCTGTCTGTCCTATTCTCTACTATCCCCCCTCCCCTCCCCTCCCCTCCCCTTTTCTCTCTCTACCCCTTCTACTGTAAATCATTTCTTCCATTTGTATTATCTTGTCTTACCCCTCCTTTCCTCTTATATGTCATTTTGTATAACCCTGAGGATCGACTTCCATTACCATGCGATTTCCCTTCTCACTTCCTTTCCCTCCCACCTCTCAACCCTGTTAATCTAAATCTTCATCTCAAGCTCTTCGTCCCTACCCTGTCCTTGTTTCCTCCCCTTATATCAAAGGAGTCATTTGGTATTTGTTTTTTAAAGATTGACTAGCTTCACTTAGCATAATCAGCTCTAATGCCATCCATTTCCCTCCAAATTCTATGATTTTGTCATTTTTTAATGCAGAGTAATACTCCATTGTGTATAAATGCCACATTTTTTTTATCCATTCATCTATTGAAGGGCATCTAGGCTGATTCCACAACCTTGCTATCTTGAATTGTGCTGCTATGAACATCGATGTAGCAGTGTCCCTGTAGCATGCTCTCATTAGGTCTTTGGGGAATAGACCGAGAAGGGGAATAACTGGGTCAAATGGTGGTTCCATTCCCAGCTTTCCGAGAAATCTCCATACTGCTTTCCAAATTGGCTGCACCAATTTGCAGTCCCACCAGCAATGAACAAGAGTGCCCTTTTCCCTGCATCCTCTCCAGCACTTATTGTTGTTTGAGTTCCTAATGGCTGCCAATCTTACTGGAGTGAGATGGTATCTTAGGGTGATTTTGATTTGCATTTCTCTGACTGCTAGAGATGGTGAGCATTTTTTCATGTACTTATTGATTGATTGTATGTCCTCCTCTGAGAAGTGTCTGCTCAGGTCCTTTGCCCATTTATTGATTGCGTTATTTGTTATCTTATTGTCTAATTTTTTGAGGTTTTTATATATTCTGGTTATTAGGGCTCTATCTGAAGTGTGTGGAGTAAAGATTTGTTCCCAGGATGTAGGCTCCCTATTTACCTCTCTTATTGTTTCTTTTGCTGAGAAAAAACTTTTTAGTTTGAGTAAGTCCCATTTGTTGATTCTAGATGTTAACTCTTGCGCTATTGGTGTCCTATTGTGGAATTTGGAGCCTGATCCCACAGTATGTAGATCATAGCCAACTTTTTCTTCTATCAGATGCCGTGTCTCTGATTTAATATCAAGCTCCTTGATCCATTTTGAGTTAACTTTTGTGCATGGCGAGAGATAGGGATTCAGATTCATTTTGGTGCAAATGGATTTCCAGTTTTCCCAGCACCATTTGTTGAAGATGCTATCCTTCCTCCATTGCATGCTTTTAGCCCCTTTATCAAATATAAGATAGTTGTAGTTTTGTGGATTGGTTACTGTGTCCTCTATTCTGTACCATTGGTCCACCCGCCTGTTTTGGTACCAGTACCATGCTGTTTCTGTTACTATTGCTCTGTAGTATAGTTTGAAGTCTGGTATCGCTATACCGCCTGATTCACACTTCCTGCTTAGTATTGTTTTTGCTATTCTGGGTCTTTTATTATTCCATATGAATTTCATGATTCTTTTATCTATTTCTACAAGAAATGCTGTTGGGATTTTGATTGGCATTGCATTGAACTTATAGAGAACTTTTGGTAATATCGCCATTTTGATGATGTTAGTTCTGCCTATCCATGAGCAGGGTATATTTTTCCATCTTCTAAGGTCTTCTTCTATATCTTTCTTTAGGGTTCTGTAGTTTCATTGTATAAGTCTTTCACCTCTTTTGTTAGGTTGATTCCCAAGTATTTTATTTTTTGGGGGGATATTGTGAATGGAGTAGTTGTCCTCATTTCCGTTTCAGAGGGTTTGTCGCTGATATACAGGAATGCCTTTGATTTATGCATGTTGATCTTATATAAGGAGAGAATTTTAAAAGCTACAAGAGGAAGGAAGCAGATTACATTTAGGGGTAACCCAATCAGGATAACAGCTGATCTCTCAACACAGACTTTGAAAGCTAGAAGATCCTGGAATAAAATATTTCAAACACTGAAAGAAAATGGGTTCCAACCAAGAATTGTGTATCCAGCAAAATTAAGCTTCAGGATGGAAGATGACATTAAAACCTTCCACGATAAACAAAAGTTAAGAAAATTTGCAGCTAGAAAACTATCTCTCCAAAAAATCCTTGGCAAAACATTACAGGAAGAGGAAATGGAAAATAACAATGAAAACCAACAGTGGGAGGTAGGACAGTAAATGGGAGAAAATAATCAAAGAGGAAAACAAACCATGTTTAGTAACATAAATAAACAAATATGACTGGATGAACAACCCATATCTCAATAATAACCCTAAATGTTAATGGCTTAAACTCACCAATTAAGAGACACAGGCTAGTAAAATGGATCACAAAACATGACCCAACAATATGCTGCCTACAGGAGATGCATTTGATAGGAAAAGATATACATAGACTGAAGGTGAAAGGTTGGGAAAAATCATATCACTCATATGGACTTTGGAAACAAGCAGGAGTGTCCATACTCATATCAAATAAAATAGATTTCAAGCCAAAGTTAATCAAAAGGGATAAAGAGGGACACTACATACTGCTCAAGGGAACCATACACCAACAAAACATAACAATCATAAATATATATGCCCCAAACAATGGTGCAGCTATGTTCATCAAACAAACTCTTCTCAAGTTCAAGAGTCTAATACACCACAATACAATTATCATGGGAGACTTCAACACACCTCTCTCACCACTGGACAAATATTCCAAACAAAAGTTGAATAAGGAAACTATAGAACTCAACAACACAATTAATAACCTAGACTTAATTGACATATAGAATATACCACCCAACATCAAGCAGTTACACTTTTTTCTCAGCAGCACATGGATCCTTCTCAAAAATAGATCATATATTATGTCACAGGGAAACTATTAGACAATATAAAGGAGTAGAGATAATACCATGCACCTTATCTGATCATAATGGAATGAAACTGAAAATAAACGATAAAAGAAGGAAGGAAAAATCATGCATCACTTGGAGAATGAACAATAGGTTACTGAATGATCAATGGGTTATAGAAGACATCAAGGAGGAAATTAAAAAATTCTTAGAGAAAAATGAAAACACAGAAACAACATATCGGAATCTATGGGACACATTGAAAGCAGTTCTAAGAGGAAAATTCATTGCTTGGAGTTCATTCCTTAAAAAAAGAAAAAAACCAACAAATAAATGATCTCATACTTCATCTCAAAATCCTAGAAAAAAGAAGAGCAAAACAACAGCAAAAGAAGTAGAAGGCAAGAAATAATTAATATCAGAGCTGAAATTAATGAAATTGAAACAAAAGAAACAATTGATAAAACTAAAAGTGGGTTCTTTGAAAAAATACTTTGAAAAAATAAATAAGATCGACAGACCCTTAGCCATGCTAACGAAGAGAAGAAGAGAGAGAACTCAAATTACTAGCATACAGGATGAAAAAGGCAATATCACAACAGACACTTCAGAAATACAGAAGATAATCAGAAATTATTTTGAATTCTTATATTCCAATAAAATAGAAGATAGTGAAGGCATCGATAAATTTCTTAAGTCATATGATCTGCCCAGATTGTGACAGGAGGATATAGACAACCTAAACAGACCAATATCAATGGAGGAAATAGAAGAAACCATCAAAAGACTACCAACTAAGAAAAGCCCAGGACCGGATGGGTATACAGCAGAGTTTTACAAAACCTTTAAAGAGGAACAAATACCAATACTTTTCAAGCTATTTTAGGAAATAGAAAAAGAGGGAGAACTTCCAAATTCATTCTACGAGGCCAACATCACCCTGATTCCGAAACCAGACAAAGACACCTCACAGAAAGAACATTACAGACCAATATCTCTAATGAACCTAGATGCAAAAATCCTCAATAAAATTCTGGCGAATTGGATACAAAGGCACATCAAAAAAATTGTGCACCATGATCAAGTAGAATTCATCCCTGGGATCTAAGGATGGTTCAATATACGGAAATCAATAAATGTTATTTAACACATCAATAGACTTAAAAATAAGAACCATATGATCACCTTGACAGATGTGGAAAAAGCATTCGACAAAGTACAGCATCCCTTTATGTTCAAAACTCTCAAAAAACTAGGGATAACAGGAACATACCTCAACATTGTAAAAGCAATCTATGCTAAGCCTTAGGCTAGCATCATTCCGAATGGAGAAAAATTGAAGGCATTCCCTCTAAAATCTGGAACAAGACAGGGATGCCTTCTCTCACCACTTCTGTTCAACATAGTTCTCGAAACACTGGCCAGAGCAATTAGACAGATGAAAGAAATTAAAGGCATAAAAATAGGAAAAGAAAAACTTAAATTATCACTATTTGCAGAAGACATGATTCTATACCTAGCAGACCCAAAAGGGTCTACAAAGAAACTATTAGAGCTAATAAATGAATCCAGCAAAGTGGCAGGATATAAAATCAACACGCATAAATCAAAGGCATCCCTGAATATCAGCGACAAATCCTCTGAATTGGAAATGAGGACAACCACTCCATTCAAAATATCCTCAAAAAAAAAATAAAATACTTGGGAATCAACCTAACAAAAGAGGTGAAAGACTTATACAATGAAAACTACAGAACCCTAAAGAGAGAAATTGAAGAAGATCTTAGAAGATGAAAAAAATATACCCTGTTCTTGGGTAGGCAGAACTAACATCATCAAAATGGCGGTATTACCAAAAGTTCTCTATAGGTTTAATGCAATGCCAATCAAAATCCCAATGGCATTTCTTGTAGAAATAGAGAAAGCAATCATGAAATTCATATGGAAAAATAAAAGACCCAGAATAGCAAAAATAATGCTAAGCAGGAAGTGTGAATCAGGTGCTATAGCGATACCAGACTTCAAACTATACTACAGAGCAATAGTAACAAAAACAGCATGATACTGGTACCAAAACAGGCTGGTGGACCAATGGTACAGAATAGAGGACACAGAAACCAACCCACAAATCTACAACTTTCTTATATTTGATAAAGGGACTAAAAGCATGCAATGGGGGAAGGATAGCATCTTCAACAAATGGTGCTGGGAAAACTGGAAATCCATATGCAAGAAAATGAAACTGAATCCCTTTCTCTCACCATGCACAAAAGTTAACTCAAAACGGATCAAGGAGCTTGATATCAAATCAGAGACATGACATCTGATAGAAGAAAAAGTAGGCTACGACCTACATACTGTGGGGTCGGGCTCCAAATTCCTCAATAGGACACCCATAGCACAAGAGTTAATATCTAGAATCGACAAATGGGACTTACTCAAACTAAAAAGTTTTTTCTCAGCAAAAGAAACAATAAGAGAGGTAAATAGGGAGCCTACATCATGGGAACAAATCTTTACTCCACACACTTCAGATAGAGCCCTAATATCCAGAGTATACAAAGAACTCAAAAAAATTAGACAATAAGGTAACAAATAACCCAATCAACAAATGGGCCAAGGACCTGAACAGACACTTCTCAGAGGAGGACATACAATCAATCAACAAGTATATGAAAAAATGCTCACCATCTCTAGCAGTCAGAGAAATGCAAACCAAAACCACCCTAAGATACCATCTCACTCCAGTAAGATTGGCAGCCATTAGGAAGTCAAACAACAACAAGTTCTGGCAAGGATGTGGGGAAACGGGTACACTTGTACATTGCTGGTGGGACTGCAAATTGGTGCGGCCAATTTGGAAAGCAGTATGGAGATTTCTTGGAAAGCTGGGAATGGAACCACCATTTGACCCAGCTATTCCCCTTCTGGGTCTATTCCCTAAAGTCCTAAAAAGAGCATGCTACAGGGACACTGCTACATCGATGTTCATAGCAGCACAATTCACAATAGCAAGAATGTGGAAGCATCCTAGATGCCCACTAATAGATGAATGGATAAAAAAATGTGATATTTATACACAATGGATTATTACTCTGCATTAAAAATGACAAAATCATAGAATTTGGAGGGAAATGGATGGCATTAGAGCAGATTATGCTAAATGAAACTAGCCAATCCCTAAATATCAAATGCCAAATGTCTTCTTTGATATAAGGAGAGTAAGTAAGAACAGAGTAGGGAAGAAGAGCATGACAAAAATACTAACATTAAACAGGGATGAGAGGTGGGAGGGAAAGGGAGAGAGAAGGGAAATTGCATGGAAATGGAAGGAGACCCTCAGGGTTATACAAAATTACATACAAGAGGAAGTGATAGGGAAGGGAAAAATAATACAAGGGGGAGAAATGAATTACAGTAGAGGGGGTAGAGAGAGAAGAGGCGAGGTGAGGGGAGGGGAGGGGAGGGGTGATAGTAGAGGATAGGAAAGGCAGCAGAATACAAGAGACATGAGTATGGCAATATGTAAATCATTGGAAGTGTAACTGATGTGATTCTGCAATCTGTATACGGGGTAAAAATGGGAGTTCATAACCCACTTGAATCAAAGTGTGAAATATGATATATCAAGAACTATGTAATGTTTTGAACAACCAACAATAAAAAATAGAAAAATTAAAAAAAAAAAACCAGATAGACATGGATTGTGTTTTCCGGAGGGGTAACTGAGACAATAAAAATTGCTTGGCAATCAGAAAGGCCATCATGGGTTCTTCAGTGGCCCCTGACTAATGAAAAGATACAAGCAGCCCATGACCTGGTCAAACAACAATTAATGGAAGGACATATACAACCTTCTGTATCTCCCCATAATACTCCCATTTTTATTATTAAAAAAGAAATCTGGCCAATGGAGACTATTACAAGATTTAAGAGCTATTAATAATGAAATGGTTATCATGGGACCCGTTCAATCTGGGATTACTCAATTGTCTGCTTTGCCACAAACCTGATATGTTTTAGCTATAGATATTAAAGATTGTTTTTTTTTCATTCCAATTCATCCTGAGGATAATCCACATTTTGCATTTACTATCCCTGCACTGAATCATTAAGGTCTTGATCAGAGGTATGAATGGAAAATACTCACTGAAGGGATGGCTAACAGCCCAACTATGTGTCAAATTTATGTTGACAAAGCAATCCAGCCACTTAGAAATCAAAATCGTGAACTACAAGTACCTCATTATATGGACAATATATTATTAGCACACAAAGATAAAAATACATTGCTAGTATGCTATGCTACACTTAAAAACTTATTAAAAATTATAATCTAGAGATAGCAATAGATAAATTACATTAAATTTTCCAATTATTTAGGAGTTCTATTATCCTCGACCATGGTCCACCCATCAAAAATTCAAATACCAGTAGATCAACTTAAAACACTTAATGACTTTCAAAAATTGTTAGGAGACATAAATTGGATAAGTCCTTATCTAGGCATACCACCAGGAGAGTTTTGGTCTTTATTTGATATCTAAAAAGGTCCATTGGATACAAATTTACCCCGAATGTTAACACCTGAAGTGAGAAAAACATTAAAACTCATGGAAACATATATAGAAAATATGCATCTGGATAGAATTGATATAAGTTTGCCTCTGTTATTTATTGTAATACCCACTGAAAATATTCCTACACTAGTATTTTGGCAAGAAGGTCCGTTACTATGGATACCTTTATCTTATTCTCCTAACACTATTTTTACAAGGTATCCTGAGGCTGTAGGGCAGTTAATACTCAAAGGAATAAAAGCAGCAAAGGGAGTGTTTGGAATTTCTCCCAATAAAATTATTACTCCATACACTATTGATCAAATTGATGAGTTAGCTAATGAGTTAAGTATTTGGGCAATAATCATGTGCAAATCTATTTGTTCCTTTGATAACCACTTACCATCTAATCCTTTATTGTGGTTTTGGTCCTCACATCCTGTAGTATTTCCAAAAATGAAAAGAAAAACACCTATCATGAGTGCTTCAATAATATTTACTGATGGGTCAAATAAAGGTACAGCAGCAGTAGTTATCCCTGCTCAAGCTTTTACATTTTTAGTACCCAAACAATCAGCTCAACAAGTAGAGATTATTGCAGTATTACAAGCTTTTTTGATGCTTAAAGATTCTGTATTTAATTTATTTTCTGACTGCGGCATAACACTAACCCTAACTAAAACCCTAAACCTAAACTAAACTGAAACCCTAACCCTAACACTAACCCTACCCCTACCCCTAATGCAAACCATAACATAAACTCTAACCCTAACATAAAACACCAACCTTAACACTAAGCCTAACATAACCATAACACTAGCCCTAACCCAAAACCTAAAACTATCACTAACCCTAAACCTAAACTTAACCCTAAACCTAACATTAACATTAACCCTAACCCTAACCAAACACTGAGCCTAAACCTAACCTTAATCATAACAGTAATACTAACTGTAACACTATCTCTAAACCTAGTTCTACTTGTAACCCTAACACTAACCCTAACCCTATCCCTAACACAAAACCTAACACTAACACTAACCCTAACAATAACCCTAACTTAACTGTAGCCCTAAGCCTAACATAACACTAACACTATCCTTAACACTAACTATAAATCTAACCATAGCCCAAAACAAAACCCTAACACTAACACTAACCCTAACACTCAGAAAAAATCTAATCCTAACACAAACATTAAACCTAACCCTAACCCTAACCTAACCCTAAGCACATCCCTAAAAATAACCCGAATCATAACCAAAAACATAAACTTCACCATAAATTTAATGCTAACATTAACACAAACCCTAAAGCTAACCCTAACATGAACGAACCCTAACTCTAAACCTAACACTTACACTAATATGAACCCTAACCCTAATCCTAACACCCACACAAAAACTTACCCCTATACTAACCCTAAACCTAACTAAAACCCTAACACTAAACCAAACCCTAAAACTAACACAAACCTGAACACTAACCCTAACACTAACCCTAATTCTAACCCTAAACCTAACCTAAACCGTAACCCTAACCCAAACACTAACCCTAACCCTATCCCTAACACAAACCCTAACCAAAACTCTAACCCTAACACTAACACTAACCTTAACAGTAAGCCTAAAATTACTCTAACACTAACCCTATCACTAAACCTAAACCTAAACCTAACCCTAAACCTAACATTTACACTAACCCTTACCCTAAACTAACACTGAGCCTAAACCTAACAATAACCATAACAGTAATACTAACACTAACCCTAAATCTAAAAGTAAACCTATTTGTAACCCTAACATTAAACTTAAAACTATACCTAACACACAACCTAAAACTAACACTAACCCTAACAGTAACCTTAACCTAACACTAACCCTAAGCCTAACATAACGCTAACCATAACCCTAACGCTAACTCTAAATCAAACCTTAACCAAAGATAACCCTAACACCAACACTAACCCTAAACCTCACACAAAATCTAAACCTAACACAAACCCTAACCATAACACTAAACCTAACCCTAACCTAACACTAACCATATCCCTAAACATAACCTGAATCCTAACTGAAAACATAAACCTAACCCTAAACCTAACACTCATATAAACACAAAACCTAAAGCTAACCCAAACGCTAACATGAACCCTAACCCTAAACCTAACCCTTACACTAACACAAACCCTAACCTTAATCCTAACCCCCAAACTAAAAATTACCCTTACACTAACCTTGAACCTAAATTATACCCTAAAACTAAACCGAACCCTAAAACTAACACTAACCCAAACACTAACCCTAACACTACATATAATACTAATGCTAGCTCTAACCCTAAACCTAACCTGAACCATAACTTTAACCCTAAAACTAACCGAAACCCTAACACAAAACCGAACCCAAACTCTCACCCTAACACTAATGCTAACCTTAACACTAAACCTAACAGAACCCTAACACTAACACTAACCCAAAACCTAAACCTATCACTAACCATAGACCTGAACCTAACCCTAAACCTAACATTAACCCTAACCCTAACATAACACTAAACCTAAAGCTAACCCTAACACTAACCCTCACGTGAACCCTAACCCTAACACAAACCCTAAGTCTAAATATAACCCTAAACCTAACCCTGACCCTAAACCTAATCCTAACTCTAACCCTAACACTAACCCTAAATCTAACGCTAAACCTAACCCTAACCCTAAGCGTAACTGATTCCCTAACCTTAACAAAACCTTAACCCTAACCTAACAATAACCCCAACACAAAACATAACCGAATCTGTAACCTATCCTTAACACAAACACTAAACCTAACCCTACACCTAACTCAAACCCTAACACAAACCCCAACTCTAAACCTAACACTAACCCTAAACCTAACTCAAACCCTAACAAAAACCCTAACTCTAAACCTAACACTAACCCTAAACTTAAGCCTTAAACCTAACCCTTACCTTACCCCTAACCCTATCCCTAATCGTAACTCTAGCTCTAAATGTAATCCTAACCAGAACCCTAAAACATTGCCTAACCCTAGCCCTAACATTAACACTAACCCTAACCCTAACCATAACACTAAACTTAACCCTAAAGCTAACTTAAACATAACGCTAACACGAAACATAACCCTAACCCTAATTCTAAAACAAACCCTAAAGGTAACCATAACCCTAACATTAAACCTAACCCTAACCCTAAAACTAACTAACACTAAACCTAATCCTAACCCTAACACTAATCCTAAACCAAACCATAACACTAACCCGAACACTAACTCTAACACTAACACTTACCCTAAAAATAACATTAACATTAACCATAACCATAACCCTAACCCTAACTCAAACCCTAACCCAAACAGTAACCCTAAACCTCACCTAAACCTAACCGTAACCCTAATCCTAACACAAACCCTAACCCTAACACAAACCTATCCTTAACCAAAACACTAACCTTAACCTTAACCCTAACCCTAACACTAAACCTAAACCTCACCATAAACATAGCCCTAAACCTAACCCTAACCTTATCCCTAACACTAAACCTAACCTTAATCCTAACCCTAAGAAAAACCCTAACTATAAACCAAACACTAACCCTAAACCTATAACTAACCCTAACCCTAACTCTAACACTAACTCTAACCGTAACCGTAAACAAAACCCTAACACATAGCCTAAACCTAATCCTAACACTAACATTAGATTTAACCCTAACCCTAACACTAACACTAACCCTAACCTTAATGTAACCTTAACCCTTACCCTAACACGAATCATAACCCTAAACCTAATCTTAACCCTAAAACTTACCATAACACTAATCCTAACCATAACCCTAAAACTAACACATACCCTAACAATAACCCTAAAGCTAACCCTATTTCTAACACTAAACCTATCCCTAACCATGACATGAACCCTATCACTAACCCTAAATATAAGCCTAACCCTAACCCTAACAATAACACTAACCTAACCCTAACCTTAACCCTAAACCTACGTCTATCCCTACACCTAGCACAAACACTAACCAAAACCATAACCCTAATCCTAATCTAAACCTAACCCTAACCCTAAATCTAATTCTAACACTAAACTCTAAACCTAACATGAACCCTATCTGTAACCCTAACACTATCCTTAATACTAACCCTAACCCTAAAATTAAACCTAAACATTACCGTAAACCTAACCCTAATCCTATCCCTAACTATAACCTTAACCTTAACCTTAACACTAAACTTAACCCTAAGACTAATGTAAACCTAATATTAACCTTAACCCTAACCCTAACTCTAACACTAACACTTAGGAAAACCCTACCCTAAAAGAAACCATAACCCTAAACCTAAAACTAACCTTAAACTTAACTCTAAATGTAACCCTAAACCTAACACTACCCCTAACTAATACAATCCTAACTCTAACCATAACAGTAACCCAAAACTAACACTAACACAAACCCTAACCTACTGCTAACCTCATCCCTAACCCTAAATCTAAAACAAACCTTAACCCAAAACCTAACACTAACCCTAACACTAAACCTAACACAAAATCTAAACCTAATACAAACCCTAACCCTATACCTAAGCTTAACCCGAATCCTAACCAAAAACATAAACCTAATCTTAACTCTAACCCTAACATTAGCACAAACCCTAAACCTAACCTTAACACTAAACCTAAACCTAACCCTAAACCTAACTCTATATCTAATCCTAACCTTATCCCTAACACTAAACCTAAATCAAACCCTAAACCTGAACCAAACCATAACCCTAACCCAAACCCTAAAATTAAATGTAACAGTAAACCTAAATTTAACCCTAAACTAACCCTTACACTAACCCCAAATCTAACCTTACACTAACTCTAACCATAACGCAAACCAGAAACCTAACACATAGCCTAACCGTCAACCTTACCCTAACAATAACACTAACACTAACCCTAAAACTAACACGAATCCTAAGCCTAACGCTAACTATAACCCTAACCCTAGCACGAATCATAACACTAACACTAATCCTAACACTAACCATAATCCTAAGCTTAACCCTAACCTTAACACTACCCCTAATACTAAAGATAACACTAACACTAATCCTAATCCTAACCCTAACCTTAACACTAAACCTAAAGCTAAATCTAACACTAACCCTAAAACTAACTCTAAAACTAACCAAAACCCTAATCCCAAACCTATCCCTAACCCAAACACAAACCCTAACTTAAACCATAACACTAAACCTAACCTAACCCTAACCATAAACCTAATCCTAATTCTAAAACTAACCATAACTTTATACCTAACACGAACCCTATCAGTAACCCTAACACTAACATTAACTCTAAACCTAACACAAACACTAACCCTAAAACTAACCCTAAACCTAGCCCTAATAATAACCATGACCATAACACTAATGATAAACCTAACCCTAACTGTAAACTTAACCCTAACTCTAACCCTTTCACTAACTCTAACCGTAACCCAAACCAGAACCCTAACACATAGCCTAACCTTAACCCTAAACCTAACAGTAACACTAACCTTAAACCCAACGCTTACCTTAATAGTATCCCTAACAGTAATCGTAACCCTAATCCTAATCCTTACCCTAATACTAACCTTAACCCTAAACCTAATGCAAATCCTAATCCAAACTGTAACTCTAACATAAAACACCAACTTTAACACTAAGTCAAATATAACCCTAACCCTAACCCTAACCCTAACTCTAATCCTAACCCTAACTATAACCCTAACCCTAAACCTTACCCTAACACTAACCCTAAAAATAACCCTAACAATAAACATACACATAACCATAACCCTAAAACTGACCCTAACACTAACCCTAACACAACCCTAACATAAACTGTAATGCTAAACCTATCGTAACCCAAACCCTAACCCTAAATTTAACACCAAACCTAACACTAAACCTAAAACGAACCCTATCCATAAAACTAACAATAACCTTATCCCTAACTCTAACCCTAACATTAAAACTAAACCCAACCCTAAAGCTAGTCCTAACACTAATCCTAAACCTAACACTAACTCTAACAATAACCCTAAACCTAAATCTAACCCTAACACTAACACTAACCCTAAAACAAACCATAAACCTAACCATAACTGTAACATTAACCTAACACTAAACCTAAGCTAATGCTAACATTAACCCTAACTCTAACTCTAAAACTAACTTTAACCCAATAGCTAACCCTAAACCTAACACTTACACTAACGCTAATACAAAATCTAAAGCTAACACAAATCCTAACACTAACCCTAATCCTAACCCTAACCCTAACCTTAACCCTAATACAAACCCCAATCCTAACCTATCCCTAACCCTAAACCTAACCAGAACCATAAAAAACACTAACCTTAATCCTAAAGTTAATCCTAAATCTAACATAAACCTTAACCCTAACACTAACACCAACACTAAACTTAACCCTAACTGTAACCCTTACACTAACCCTAACCCTATAACTAACACTGTCTCTAACCTTAACCCTAACCCTAACACTAAGCCTAACCCTAACCCTAACACTAAATCTAACCCTATCAGGAAACCTAAACCTAAACCTAACCATAACACTTACACTAACCCTAACCCTAACCCTAACAGTAAATCTAACCCTATCAGGAAACCTAAACCTAAACCTAACCATAACGCTTACACTAACCCTAACCCTAACACTAAAACTAAGCCTAACACTAACACTAAGCCTCAGCCTAACACTAACCCTAACCCTAACGTTAACACTAAATCTAAACCTACCATACACCCTAAACGTAAACCTAACACCAACCCTAAACCTAACCTTAAACGTAATCCTTACAGTAACCCTAACCCTAACCCTAACATTAACTCTAACCCTAACACTAAGCCTAAGCCTCAGCCTAACCCTAACCTTAACAGTACGTCTTACCCTATCACTCACGCTAAACCTAAACCTAAATTCTAACCCTAAACCTAACCCTATTTCTAATCCTTACATTAAGTAACCCTAATTTGAACCCTAACACTAAAGCTAGCAGGGAACCTAACCAGAAACCTAACACATATCCTAACCCTAACCCTAACACTTACACTAAGCCTCACCATAACAGTGACCCAAATTCTAAACCTAACCCTAACCCTAACACGAATCCTAGACATAACCCTAATTCTAACCCTAACACTAATCCTAACAGAAACACAAACCCTAACACTAACCTTAAGCTTAATCCCAACACTAACCCTAATCCTAACCCTAACACTAACCCTAAACCTAACCCCAACCCTAACCCTATATTTAATATGAACACTATCCCTAAACCTAACACTAACCCTAACCCTAACTCTGACGCTCACACTAACCCTAATTCTAACCATAAACCTTACTCTAACTCTAAACCAAATTTTAACCCTAACACTAAATCTAACACTAACCCTAACCTTAACTCTAACACTAACCCCTACACTAAACCTAACAGTACCCCTAACTCTAACCCTAACCCTAACATAAACCTTAACCCTAAACCTAACACAAAGCTTAACGCTGACAGAAACAATAACCCAAACCTTTTCCCTAAACCTAACTTAACACTAACCCTAAACCTTACCTAACCCTAAAACTAACCCATCCCTAATTCTAAAACTAACCCTAACACTAACATTAACCTTTACCTAAACCTAACTCTAACCAGAACCCTAATGCTAACCCTAATAGTAACCCACACCCCAACCATAACCCTAAGGGAAATACTAATCCTAACCATAACCTTTACCTTAACCTAAACCTAACCCTAACAGAAATCCTAAACATAAGCCTAACTCTAATACTAAACTCAATCATAAACCTCACCTTAACACTAAACCTAAAATATGCCTAACCATAACCCTAACCCTAATAATAACACTAACCCTAACTCTAATCCTAAACTTAACCCTAACCCTAAACCTAACCCTAAACCTAACACTAACAGTTACCTTAACCCTAAAACTAACCCTAAACCTAACCCTAAAACTAACTCTAACCCTAATTCTAACCGTAACCGTAACTGGAACCCTAACCCTAATCCTAACACCAACCCTAATCCTAACCTAATCGTAACCCTAAAACAAACCCTAACCCTAACCCTAAACCTAATCCTAACAAAAACACTAACCCTAATCCTAAACCTAACGTTAACACTAACCATAAAACAAAACCTAAGCCTAAAATTAACACTAACCCTAAACATAAACCTAACCCTAACCCTTACAATAAATCTAACACTAACCCTAACTCTAACACTAATTCTAGCCATAACCCTTACGAGAAACCTAACACATAGCCTAATTCTAACCCTAACACTAGCGCTTACCTTAACCCTAACCCTAACAATAACACTAATTCTAAACCTAACCCCAATGTGGCCACTAAACTTGAACCTAAACCTAACTCTAACCTTAACAATAACCCTAACACTAACCCTAACACTAATCCTAATCCTAATCCTAAACATAACCATAACCCTAACCCTAAACTTAACCCCAAGCAAACCTAAAACTATCTGTAACCCTAACCCAAATCCTAACTGTAATAATAAACATAACCCTAACCCTAACCCTAACATTAACCTGAAAACTAAACCTAATGCTTACCTTAACCTAACTATACCCTAAACCTTACACTAACTCTAACACTAACCTTAACCATAACACTAACCCTAATAGTAACCCTAACACTATTGCAAATACTTACTCTAACCCTAAATTTAACCCTAACCCTAAAAAACCCTAAAATTAACACTAACACTAACTCTAACCCTAAAAATAACCATAACACTAAACCTATCACAAAATATAACCCAAACCCTAACACTAACCCTAACACTAAACCTAACCTAACCCTAACCCTAACCATAATACAAACTCTAACACTAACACTATACCTAAGCTAACCCTAACACTAACCCTAACACCAACCCTAATCCTATTACTAACACTAATAATAAACCTACCCCTAAACCCAACATTAACTCTTACCCTAACACTAACCATAATATTAACCCTAAAATTAAGCCTAACCTTAACCCTAACACTAAGACTAACCTAACTATAACAGTAATACTAACCATGCCACTAACCCTAACTCTAACAAACATTAAACCTAAACCTTCCACAACCCCTAACAAAAAAACTAACCCTAACCCTAACCCTAACCCTAATATTAACCCTAACCCTAACCCTTACGATAAAACTAAGTCTAAACCTAACCCTAACCCTAACATTAATGCTAACCCTAACCCTAAACATAACACTAACCTTAAACCTTATCATTCAACCTACCACTAATTCTAAAACTAACCCTAAACCTAACACTAACAATAACTCTACCCCTAACCCTAACCCAAACAATGATTGTAAATTTATTCCTAACCCTACCACTACCGCTAGCCCTATAACTAACCATAATATTGAACTTAACCCTAACCCTCACCATAACCCTTACCCTAAAACTAACTCTAAACCTAAACTTAACACTGACACTAATGCTAACCCTAACCCTAAAACTAACACTAACCCTAAACCTGTCCCTAAAACTAACACTATCCCTAACCATAACCCTAACAATAACAATAAACCTAACCCTAATCCTGACACTAAACTAACCCTAAATATAACATGAACCCTAATTCTAACCCAAAAAATAACACTAAATTTAACCCTAACCCTAATACTAACACTAACCCTCACTATAAACCTAACCCTAACCCTAAGTCTTAACTTAACTGTAACCCTAACCCTAACAGTAACCCTAATTTTAACACAAACCCTAACACAAACTCAAACACAAACCCCAAAACAAATCCTAACCCTAATGCTAGTGCTAACCATAACTCTATTCCTAACCCTACCCTAACTCTAAACCTAACCCTAATCCTAACACAAACCCTAACCCTAACACTAACACTAACCCTAACCTAACCTTAACACTATCCCTTACTTTAACCCTAACCCTAACCGTAACCCTTAAAATTACACTAAACCTAAACTAACCCTAAACTTGACCTTAACCTAAAACTAAATGTAACACTAACCCTAACTCTAACCCTAACACTAACACTAATTTTAACTCTAACTCTAACCCTAATCTGAAACATAACAGTAACCCTAACCCTATCAATAACCATAACACAAAGTATAAATTTACCCCTGAACCTAACACTAACAGAAACCCTAAAGCTAACCCTAACCCTAACCCAAACACTAACCTATCCCTCACCCCAACACCAACCGTAAATCTAACTCTAACCATAACCCTAACCGTAACATTAATGCTATCAATAACACTAACCCTAACCTAACTGTGACCCTTATAATACCCCTAACCCTAATCCTATTCTAACCCTAAAACTATTTCTAATGCTATCCTGAATCATAACTGTAATCATAATCCTAAGCCTAACACTTACCCTAACATTTACACTAACCCTAACACAAACACTATCACTAATCCTAAAACTAACTGTAACACTAATCCTTACACTAAACCTAACCCTAACACTAACATTAACTCTAACTGTAATTATGACCCTAAAGCTAACACTTACCCTAAACTTAGCCTTACCCTAACGCTAATGCTAACACTAACGCTAACCCTAACCTAATATTAAACCTTACACTAACCCTAACATTAACCCTAACATTAACCCTAACACGAAACCTAACCCTAACCCTAATGCTAACCATAACACTAACCAAAGCCCTAACCATAAGCTCCAAACTAACCCTAAACCTAACTTTAAACCTAACACTAAACCTAACCCTAACCCTATCCCTAACCCTTACACTAACCCTAACAATGAAATTAACACTAATGCTAAATCTAAACCTAACCCTAACCCGAACCCTAACCCTAACCTTAACACTCACCCTAACCCTAACACAAAACCTAATCCAAACTCTAATTTTAAACATAAAGTAACCCTAACCCTAAACCTTACCTAAATCTAAAACTAACCCTAACCATAACCTTAATATTAACCCTAACTCCAAAAATAAACCTAACACTAACTGTAACCCTAACCATAATCTTATCATTAACCACAACCCCAACCCTAACCCTAAAACTAAACCTAATACTAAACCTAAACCTAACCCTAACCCTAACAGTAAAACTAACCCTAACACTAAACCTCACTCTAAACCTAATCCTATTTGTGACTCTAACACTAACCCTAACCCAATTTCTAACACAATCCCTAACACTAACCCTAACCCTAAATAAAACTAAACCTAACCATAACACTTACCCAGAATCTAACCATAACCCTAACACTAACCATAACCTATCCCTAACATTAACCCTAACTCTATCCCAAATGCTAACCATAACCCTAATGTTAACCCTAACCCAAACCTAACCCTAACATTTACAAAAACCCTAATCTTAACCCTAACACTATCACTAAGCCTAACCCTAACCTGAACCCTAACACTAAACCTAACCCTAACACACACCCATATCCTGAACCTTACTCTAAACCTAGACCTATCCTTAATCCTAATGTTTACACTAAACCTATCCTTACACTTAACCCTAACACTAAACCTAGGAGGGAACCTAATCATAAACCTAACAAATACCTAACTCTAACTCTAACCATAACCCTAACACTTACCCTAACCCTCACCGTAACAGTGACCCAAATTTAACCCTAAACCTAACCCTAACAGGAATCCTAACACTAACAGTAACCCTAACAGTAACCCTAACGCTAACACTAACCTTAAGCCTCAAATTAACACTAACCCTAACCCTAACACTAACACTAACCCTAATCTAACCCTAATCCTAATCTATCCCTAACCCTAAATTTAACATGAAACCTAACCCTAACCCTGTACCTAACACTAACCATAACCCTATCCCTGACACTCACACTAACCCTAATTCTAAACCTAAACCTTACACTAACCCTAAACCAAATTCTAACCCAAATAATAAACCTAAACTTAACCCAAACACTAACACTAATCCTGACATTATACCTAACACTAACCCTAAACCTAACACAAACCCTAACCCTAACCGTAACCCTTACACTAACACTAAATTTAACTTAAACCCTAACACTACACCTAACCCTAACCCAAAACCTAGCACTAAAACTAACCCTATCTCGAACCATAACACAAAACCGAACACTAACTCTAAACCTAACACAAAACCTAACCCAAACCTTATTCCTAAACCTAACCTAACCCTAACCCAAACCTTTACCTAAACCTAACCCTATAGCTAACACTAATAATAACCCTAACAATAACCCTAAACTAACCCAAAAACTAACTCTAATCTCAACCCTAATTCTATTACTGTCCCTAACACTAAAACTAAACCTAAACCTAACATTAACCCTAACCCTAACACTGACACTAACATTAAACCTAAAACTAAGCCTAAAACTAACCCTAACACTAACCCTTACCCTAATAATAATACTAACAATAACCCTAAAACTAATTATAACCCTAATCCTATTCGTATACCCCAACCTACTCCTAACCCTTTACCTAAAAACAAACAATAACCCTAGCACTAATCCGAACACAAACACTAACCCTAAACTTTACACTAACCCTAACACCAACCTTAACCCTAAACCTAACCCTAACTCTAAAACTAACCCTAACATTAAGCCTAAACATAACCCTAACACTAATATTAAACCTATTCGTAACTCTTACCCTAAAAATAAATCTAAACCTAACCTTAACTTTGACACTAATGGTAACCCTAACCCCTAATCCTAACACAAAACCTAAACCTATCTTTAACCCTAACATTATCCGTAACCCTAACCTTTACCCTAACAATAACACTAAACCTAACCCTAACCCAAACAATAATCCTAAGCCTAACCCCAACCCTAACATTAATCCTAACCCTAAACCTAACCTTACTTTTACTCTAAAACTAACTCTAAACCTAACCCTAAACCTGACACTAATGCTAACCCTAACACTAAACCTAACGCTAACCCTAAACTTATCCCTAAACCTAACACTGTCCCTAACCCTAACCATAACCATAACAGTAACAATAACAATAAATCTAACGCTATCCATGACACTAACCTAAACTTAACCCTAACACAAACCCTAAATCTAACCCAAAAACTAACCCTAAATTTAACACTAAATCAAACACTAACACTAACCCTAACCCTAAACCTAACCCTAACCCTAACTCTAATCTTAAAAGCAACCCGATCCCTAACACTAACCCGAACTCTAACAGTAACAATAACACTAACACTAAATTTAACCCTAACACTAACATTTACCTTAACCCTAACCATAACCCTAACGCTAACCCTTGTATTAACCCTAAACCTAACCCTAAACCTCACCCTAACCCTAACACTACAAGTAACACTAACACTAACACTAACGCTTACACTAAACCTAACCCTAAACCTAACCCTAAATATAAACCTAATCTTAAACATAACAGTAACCATAACCCTATCAATAACCCTAAAGCAAACGCTAATTTTACCCATAATGCTAACACTAATACAACCTAAACTTAACCCTAACCCAAACCCTAACACTCACGTAACCCTTACCAGAACACTAACCCTAAACCTAACACTAACCATAACCTTAAGACTAACCATAACACTAAACCTAACCATAACACTAACCCTAAACTATCCATAACACTAAACCTAATCCTCACCCTGACCCTAACTCTAACACGAATCCTAACCCTAACTGTAACCCTAAACCTAACCCTAACCCTAACACAAACCCTAAACTTAACCCTAACCCTAACCCTAACCCTAACCAAAACCCTAAATGAAACACTAAAGCCACCCTTACACTAACATAATCTTAACCCTAAATTTAACCATAACACTAATCCTAATTATAACACAAACTGTATCCATAACGATAACTCTAACTCTAACCTAACCCTAAACCTTACCTTAACCAAACCATAATCCTAAACCTCACACTAATCCTAACACTAACCCTAACTCTAACCATAACACTAACCATAAAACTGACACTAAACTAACCCTAACCATAACCCTAAACAAACCGAACACTGACCCAAACACCAACGCTAACCCTATCGCTAATCCTAACCAGTACCCTAACCCTTAACCTAAACCTAAAATTAACAGTAACACTAACACTAACCCAAACACAACCATAACCCTAAATGTAATAATAACCATAACCATAACCCTCACCTAATCCTAAACCTAAGCCTAACACTAACCCTATCCCTAACTCTAACTATAAAATAACTCAAAACCTAACCCTAATCCTAACTCTAACCATAATCCTAATCATAACTGTATACTTCACCCTAATCCTAACCGTAACACAAACCCTAACCCTAACCTAACCCTAACTCTAACAAAAACCCTAACCCTAATGATAACACTAAGCCTAACCCTAACCCTAACTCTAAATCTAACACTAAACCTAACACACACACCCTAAAGCTAAACCTAACTCTAATCTTAAACATAACCCTAACCCTAATCCTTACACTAAATCTAACCCTAATCCTTACCTGAGCACAAACCCTAAAACTTTCCCTAAACGTTATCCTAAATGTGACCCAAACTCTAATCCTAACCCTAACAAGAATCCTAACCCTATTAACCCTAACCCTAACACTAACCCTAAACCTACCTGTAACCCTATCTCTAACCATAACCCTAAACCAAAACCTAATCCTAACCCTAAACAAACCTAACCCTAAACCTAACCCTAATCCTAACACAAACCTTACTCTAACCCTAAACCTAACCCTAACTCTGACCCTAATACTAACCCTAAACCTATCTCTAACCCTAACACAACACCTAACAGTAGCCATAACTGTAAACCTAACATAACCAAAACCTAACCCTAATTCTAACACTAATCCTAACACAAACCTTAATTCTAACCCTAACCCTAACCCTATCACTAACCCTACCCTAACCCTAAAAATAAACCTAACCCTAACACTAACCCTAATTCTAACACATCCTCTAAACTTAACCATAATAGTAAACCTAACCTAACCCCAAATTTAAAAGTAACCTAACGCTAACTCACTAATTGTAACCCTAACCCTAACTCTAATACTAACCTTAACTCAAACCAAACCATAATCTCAACACTAACCATAACCCTAACACAAAATCTAAAAATAACACAAAACCTAACCCTAACATAACCCTAACCGTATCCCTAAACTTAACCCGAATCCTAACTGAAACCATAAAACTAACTCTAACCCCAATTATAATATTAATAAAACCCCTAACCCTAACAGTTACAATAACCCCAAACTTAACCCTAACACTAATCCTTAAACTAACCCTTACCCTAACCCCAAATCTAACTGAAAACCCAGCTCTAAACCTACCACTTACCCTAACCCTACCCTTAACCCTAACCATAACACTAACCCTAACACTTAATGTAAACCTAACCATAACCATAAATCTAAAACGAACCCTAAACCTAAACCTAACACTAACATTAACCATTACCCAAACCCACACAATAACCCTAACCCTTACACTAACTTAATCCTATGTTGTTTCCAACACTAAAGCTAGCCCTAACACTAAGCCTAACCATAACACTAACCCTAAAACAAAACCTAACACTAAACCTAACTCTAGCCCTAAACTTAACCTGAACTGTAACCCTAATCCTAACACTAAGCCTAACCATATACAAACCCTAACCCAAACTCTAACCGTAAACATAATCTAACCCTAAAATTAACCATTACCTAACACTAAAACTAACTCTAACCCTAACCTTAACACTAACACTCACCTTAAACTAACCCTAACTCTAACACTAACCCCAAACATAACCCTATCACTAACCCTAACCCTAAACCTAACATTAACCCTAACCCTAACCCTAAGCCTATCACTAAACCTAACAATAAGCCTAACCCTAAGCCTAACCCTAACGGTAATAATAACAATAACCTTAAACCTAACTTTTACCCTAATTCTATTTGGAAACGTAAAACCAACACTAACCCTATCCCTAACACAAACACTAACACTAACCCTAACTCTAAAACTAACCCTAAACCTATGCATAATGATAACCCTAACCCTAACATTAAACCTAACCCTAACCCAAACTCTAACCTTAAAACTAACCCTAAACTAAACCCTGAAGCTAATATAAACACTAACCCTAATCCTAAATGTAATTCTAACCCTAAAACTAACCCTTAACTTAAAACATTATCACTATACCTAAACCTAACATTAACCCTAACCCTACCTTAACCCTAACACTATACCTAACACTAGCCTAACCCTAACCCTAAACCCAACGGTAATGCTAACAATAAACCTAAACAAACTCTAACCCTAATTCTATTTCTAACCTTAACATGAACCCTAAAACTATGGCTAAACATAACCCTAACCCTAACAATAATGATAAACCATAACCTTAACCCTAACCCTAACACTTACCCGAACCCAAACCCTAAAACTACCCCTAACCGTGAACCTAATCCTAAACCTAACACTAACCCTAAGCCTAACCCTAACACTAACTCTAACACGAACCCTAACACTAACCCTAACAGACACCAAAACTCTACACTAACACTAAACCTTAACACTAAACCTAACCCTAACTGTATCCATAACCCAAACCCCAACCCCAACCTTTACAATAATTCTGACACCCTAAACTTAACCATAATCCTAACCCTAAACCTAACACAAACTCTAACCCTAACGCTAACACTAAACCTATACCTAAACCTAACACTAACACTTACCCTAACACTAACCGTAACCATAACCCTAACTCTAATAATAAACTTAACCCTAAACCTAACCCTAACCCTAACACAAACCCTAACCCTAAACCTAACCCTAAAACCAACTCTAACTGTAAACATAACCCTAAGCAAAACACTTACACTAACTCAAACTTTAAACTAACACTTAACCCGTAAACCTAACCTTAACCCTCACAGTATCCCTAACGCTAAACCTAACCCTAACACAATCTCTAAACCTATGCCTAACCATAATCCTAACCCTATTAATAACCATAATCCTAACCCGAACCCTAACCCTAAACATGATCTTAACCCTAAACCTAACACTAACCATAACCTTAAAACTAACCCTACAACTAACACTAACCCTAATACAAACCCTAACCGTAACCCTTTCACTAAACCTAAAAGTAACCCTTAATTTAACCATAACACTTATTCTAACCATAACCCTAATCCTAACCCTAACATTTACTCTACCCATAACCCTAAGCCTAATACTTACCCTAAACCTACCCCTAAGCCTAACACTAAACCTAAAACTATCCCTAAAAGTAACCCTAACTGTAACATGAACCCTAAACCTTCCACCAACTCTAACCACATCACAAATCTGAACCCTTACCCTAACCCTACAACTAACCCTAACTCTAACCCTAAACCTAACACTAACCCAAACCACAACTCTAAACCTAATGCTAATCCTAACCATAACATTAACCCTAACCCTGAACTAACCCTAATACTAACCCTAATCCTAACACTTACACTAAACCTAACACTAACCCTAACCTAACCCTAAAACTAATTTAACACCAACCCTAACCCTTTCATTAACCCTAACTCTATACCTAACCATAAACCAAACATTAACCCTAACTCTAACTCTAACATAACACTAACACTAAGCCTAAACCTAAAGTTAAAATGATCTCTATCCATAACCATAATACTAACATTAACCCTAAACCTAACACTAACATTCACACTAAACATAATCCTGTACCTAGCCCTAGCACTAACCTAGACTTAACCCTAACCCTATACATAACCCAAACCAAAAAGTAAACCTAATCGTAACCGTAACACTAAACCTAACCCTAACCCTAACCCTAAACCTTACACAAACCCTTACCCTAATCAAAACATTAAACTTAACCCTAACCATAACACTAATACTAACCCAAAACCCACCCTAACCCTAACCATAACCCTAACCCTAAACCTAAACCTAAAACAAACACTAAAAAAACCCTAACCCTAAACCTAAACCTAATCCTAACACAAACTCAAACTCTAACCATAACCCTAATTTTAACACTAAACCTGAACCTAACCCTAAACCTAACTCTAAACCTAACACTAACCCTAACCCTAACACAATGACTATTCCTAAACATAGCAGTAATCCTAATCTAACCCAAATCATAACCAAAAAATAATGTTAAACCTAACCCTAAACCTCACACTAAATCTAACCTAAACCCAAAACCTAACCCTAAAACTAAAAAAAGAATAAACACACCCAAACCCTAACCCTACCACTAACACAAAATCTAAACCTGACACAAACCCTAACACTAACCCTAACCCTATCATAATACTAAACCTATCATAAACTTAACCCAAATCATAACTGAAACCATAAAGTGAACCTTAACACTAACACTAACATTAACCCAAACCCTAAACCAAACCCTATCACTAACCCTAAACCTAACCTTAAACCTAGGCCTAACCTTAACCTTATCCCTAATACTAAACCTAACCCCAAACACTAAACCTAAACCTATCCCTAAACCCTAACCCTAACCCTTACACAAACTCACACCGTAACCCTAACCGGAACCCTAACATATAGTCTAACCCTAAATATAACCCTAAGATTAACCCTAATGCTAACCCTAACCCTAACACTAACCTTACACTAACCCTAACCCTAGCCCTAAAACTAACCCTAACCATAATCCTAACAATAAATATAACCCAAACACGAACCCTAAACCTAAAGCTAATCCTAAATGTAACCCTAACCTTAACAAGAACCCTAACCATAACCCTCACGAAACCTAATACTAATCCAAAACCTAATCCTAACCCTTACCCTTACACTTACCATAACCTTAACCCTAACACTAACTTTATCCCTAAGCAGAACCCTAACACATAGCCTAACACAAAAGCTAGCACTAACATTAACACTAAACCTAACCCTAACACTAACACTAAACCTAAGGTTAACTTTAAACCTAACCCTAAACATGAATCATAACCTTTACTTTAAACATAACCATAACACTAACACTAAGCATAACCCTAACACTAACCCTAACCCAAACTCTAATCCTAACTGTAAACCTAAACTTAACCCTAACCATAAAACAAACCCTAAAAAATAAACCTAACCCTAATCCTAACACAAACCATAAATCTAACCCTAATCCTCTTCTTAACACTATACCTATGCCTAACCCTAACAATAACCCTAAACCTAACAAAGTCCTATACCTAAACATAACAGTAACCTTAACCTAACACTAACCCTAACACGAACCTAATGCTAAACCTAAGCCTAACCCTAACTCTGAACTAACCTTAACCCAAAACCTAAACCTAACCCTAAAACTAACTCTAACTCTACCACATAATCTAAACCTAACACAAACCCTAACTGTAAACCTAACCCTACATAAACCTAACCTTATCCCAAACCCTAACTCGAATCCTAACTGACAATATAAACCTTAACACTAACACTAACCCTAACTCTAACCCTAAACCTAACCAGAACTGTAACCCTAAAAATAACACTAAACCTTACCCTAACACAAACCCTAAACCAACCATTAACCCTTAAATCTAACTAACTGAAACTTTACCTTACCTAAGCCTAACAATAACCCTAACACTAATACTAAAACTAACACTAACACTACCATAACCTAACCCTATAATTATCTCTAACCCCAACCCTAAACCTAACACTAACTTTAACATTAAACTTATCCTAACACAAACCCTAACACTAAACCTGACCCTTATCCTCACCCTAACATTAATACTAACCCTAATACAAAACCAAAACCTAATTCTATCCCTAATCCTGATTGTAAAGCTAACACTAAACCTAAACTTATCTCTAACACAAATCTTAACACTAACCCTAACCATAAACCTAACACTAACCCTAACAATAACCGTAACCCTAACTCTAAATCTAACCTAAACTCTAACCTTAACCATAACCTTAAACATAATCCTTACCTAACAGTAACTCTAACCCTAACACTAACCCTAACCCTAACCCTATACTTAACCCAAACCCTAAACCTATCTCTAAACCTAACCCTAACCCTAACCCTAACCCTAACCCTAAACTTAACCGTAACCCTACCAGAAAACCTAACAAAAACCGTAAATTTAAACCTAACCTATCTCTAACCCTATTTCTATCACTAACCCTGAACCTAATGCTAACATATATTCTATCCCTAACCCTAACCCTAACCTTAACTCTAAACTTAAATCTAATCCTTACCCTTAACCGTAAACTAACCCTAAACCTAACTCTAAACCTAATAAAACACTAACCCTAACCCTTACACTAACCCTAAGACTAAACCTAACATTAATTCTAACCTTAACCCTAATTTAAAACCTAACACTTACCCTAATCCTAACTCCAACACTAAAGCTAAACCTAACTCTAACCCTAACCATAACTGTAACCCTATCACAAACCCTAAACATAATTCTAAACACAACACTAAACCAAACTCCAACCCTAACCTTTATGCTAATCCTAAATATTACCCTAACCTTAACCCTAAACCTAAACATAACCCTAAAACAAACCCTAACCCTAACCCTAACACTAACATTAACACTAAAAATATGCCTAACCATAACTCTAATCCTAATAATATACCCTAACCCTAACTCTAAACCTAACCATAACCCTAATGCTAACCTTAAAACTAACACCAACCATAATCCTAACCCTAAAACAAACCCTAACCATAATTCTAAACCTAACCCTAAAAATAACCTATACTCTCACCATAACGCTAACCCTAACATTAATCTAAACCCTCACACTTACCCTAAATCTAACCCCCAAAGAACCTTAACCCTAATCCTAAACCTAACCTAAACCTAAACCTAACTGTATACCTATACCGAATCCTAACCCTAACCATGACCTTTACCCTGAACCTAACCCTAAAACTAACACAAACCCTAACCGTAACCCTAACAATAACCTTAAAGCTAACCCAAACCCTATCACTAACACTAACCAGAAACCTAACCCAAAACCTAACACTAACTCTCACTGTAACCCTAACGCTAAGCCTAACACTTACACTAACCCTAACAATAACCCAAACACTAACCCTAAAGCTAACCCAAAACCTATCACTAACACTAACACTAACCCTAATACTAAACCTAAAACTAACTCTAACTGTAACCCTAACACTAACCCTAATGCATACTATAACCCTAACATTACCCCTAACCCAAACCTAAACGTAACCCAAACACTAAACCTAACCATAAGCCTAACAGTAACTCTAACCCTAATCCTATCTATAAACATAACGCTAACCCTAACACTAACAGAAATGCTAATGATAACCCTCATCATAGCACAAACCATAACTCTAAAACCTAACGCTAAACCTATCACTAACCCTTACCCTAAACCTAGCTCTAAATCTAACCCTAAACCTAACCATAACCCAAAACCCAACCCTTACTTAACACTAACCATCAACCTAACCCCAAATTCAACACTAACCCTAATCCTAAACCTAACCCTAACACTAAACCTAAACCTATCTTTAACCATAACACTATAACTTACCCTAACCTATCTCTCACCCTAAAACAAACCCTAAACCTTACCCTAATACTTAACCTAAAACTAACCCTAAACATTATCTAACACTAACCCTAAACCTAACCATGAACCTAATTCAAATGCTAATCATAACCCTAACCATAACACTAAACCTAAAGCATTCTTTTACCGTAACACTATCGTTAACCGTAATCCTAATCATAACCATAACCATCACCCTAACCCTAATCCCAACTCTGACCTTAACTCTAATCCTTATCCTAATCGTAATCCTGAATCTAAACCTAACAAATATTCTAACCCTAAACCTGACCCTAACCCAAAACCTAAACCTTACCTAACAATAAACCTAAACCTAACCCTAAATGTAACACTAACCTTAATGCTAACCTTAAAGCTAAACCTAAAACTATTTTAAGACCCAACACTAACCATAACCCTAAAATTACCACTCACCTTAACACAAACCCTAAGCCTAACCTTAACACTAAACCTAACACTAAGCCTAACCCTAACGTTAACCCGTAACTAACATTAACCCTAAACATAACACTAAACCTAACACTAAACCTAACCTTAACCCTAACTCTAACAATAAACCTGAACATAAAACTTTCTTTAATCCTAACACTATCCCTAACTCTAAACCTAACCCTAACACAAACCCCATCCCTAACCATAACACGAAACCTAACCCTCACCCTAACACTAACCCTAACCTTAACCTGAACACTAACCCTAATCCTAATCCGAACCCTAAATCTAACCCTAACACAAATGCTAAATGTATCTGTAATCCGAACTGAACCCTAACCTTAACCCTAAACCAAATTCTAACAGTAACCATAACACTAACCCTAATCCTAAACAAAAAATCAACCCTAACCCTAAACTTAACACAAAACCTAAACCTAACTCTAACCCTAACCTTTACACTGACCCTAACTCTAACAGTAATTCTCTCCCTAGCCTAAACCTAACCCTAAAACAACCCCTAACCCAATCCTAACAGTAACCCTAAACCTAACCCAAACCATAACTCTTTAACTAACCTTAACCCTAACCTTAACTCTAACCATAAACTTAAGTCTAACCTTAAAACTTACTCTAACCAAAACCCTAAAACTAACAGTTAACCTAAACCTAACCCTAAACATAACACTAACCCAAAGCCTAACAGTAAAACTAACTGTAACCCTAACTGTAACACTAACCCAAACACGAATCCTAACCCTAACACTAACACTAAACCTAACACTAAGCCTAACCCATACCCTAACACAAACTCCAAACCTAACACTAACGCTAATCCTAACCTTCAACCGAAACTTAACCAAAACCCTAACCCTAAATCTAACACAAACCCTAAACCTAAAACTAAGCCTATACCTAAACCTAACCCTAACACTAACCCTAACTCTAACCCAAACCATAACACTAACTCTAATAATAAACCTAACACTAAACATAACCCTAAACATAACACTAACACTAACCCTAACACTAACACTAACACTAACCCTAACGTAACAAAAATTCTAACCCTAAACCTAACCCTAACACTTACTTTAATCCTAATGTTAACCCTAACTTAACACTTACCCTAACTCAAATCCTAAAACTAACACTTACCTAAACCTAACCCTATCCCTAAAACTAAAAGTATCCATAAACCTAACACTAACACTAATCTTAAACTATACATAACCATAACCCTAACCATATTAATAACCCTAAAAATAACCCTAACTTTATCCCTAACAATGACATTAATCCTTACCCTCACCCTAAATCTAACCCTTACCTTCAAACTAACCCTAAACTTAACCCTAAACCAAATACAAACCTAACCCTAACCCTTTCACTAACCCTAATCTTAACACTAATTCTAACCCTATCCCTAACCCTAACCCTAAAACAAACAATAACTGTAACCCTAAACTAACCCTAAACTCAACCCTAACCCTAACACTTACACTAACCCTAACCATAAACCTAAACCTAACCCTAACAGGAATCATAAGCCTAAAATTAACACTAAACCTAACCCTAATCCTAACCCTAACCCTAACCTTAAACCTAACTCTGAACATAACACTAAACCTAACCCTAACCCTAAACAAAACCATGAACCTAACCCTAACCCAAACTGCAACCCTAACATTAATGTTAATCCTAATTTTAACCATAACCTTAAACCTAACCCTAAACATAAACATAACAGAAACTATAACTCTAAACCTAAACCTAACACTAACCCTAAACCAAACACTAACACTAACCCTAAGCCTAACCTTACACTAACCCTAACCTTAACACTAACACTAACCCTAACCCTAACCCCAACAATAATTCTAACCATAACCCTACCCCTAACTCTAAC
>NC_135547.1:82236256-82308591 GCF_045843805.1 Urocitellus parryii
TAACCACTATTCCAAACCCTAACCCTAACCCTAACCCTAACCCTCACATTAACCTTAATTCTAACCAATAACTCTTACACTAACTCTAGGCCTAACTTTAACCCCAACACTGAAACTAACCCTAACCCCTAAATGTGCTACTAAGCCTAACCCAAACCCCAAAAGGTAACTCTACCCCTAACACTAAACCTAACCCTAACACAAATCTTACCCTAACCCTAACCTTAAACCTTAACTGTAACACTAACACTATCCCTAACCCTAACACTAAACTTAACCCTAAACCTAACCCTAACGCTAACCCTAAGGGTAACACTAAACCTAAAGCTAACCCTAAAACTAATACTAACCCTATACCTAACCCCAACCCTAAACATAACACTAACACTAACACTAACCCTATCCCTAACCTTAACAATAACCCTAACCCTAATACTAACCATAACACTAACCCTAACACTAACTCTAACACTGATCCTAACCATAACCATAAGGCTAACCCTAACCCTAACCTTAACCCTAATATAAACCCTAACCCTAACCTTAGTCCTAATATAAACCTTAACGGAAACTGTAACCCTAAACCTAACCTAAACATAACCCTAACTCTAATTCTAAAAAGAACCCCATCCCTAACCTTAACACTAAACTTTACCATAACCATAACCATAACCCTAATTGGATCACGAACCCTATCATTAACACTAAACCTAACCCTAACACAAATCTCATCCAAAATCTAACCTAAAACCTATCCCTAACACTAACCCTATCCCTAACCCGAACCCTAACCCTAACCCTAACCTACTACACTAACTCTAAACCTAACCCTAACCCCAACACTGATTCTAACCATAACCCTACACCTAACCCTAACACTTACACTAATCCTAAAATTATCTTTAACCCTACACTAACCATAATCCTAAACCTAACACTAAACCTAACCCTAACCCTAACCCTCACACTAACCCCTAATTCTAAAACTAACCCTTACACTAACCCTAATCCTAACATTAACCCTAACACTAAAACTAACTCGAACCCTAACCCTAACACTAACACTAACTCTAACACTAAACCTAAACCTAACCAGAACTGTAACCCTAACAGTAACAATAAACCTACCCTAAAACAAACCCTAAACCAACCCTTAACCCTAAATTTATCCTAAACCTAACCCTAACCTTTACCTAAACATAATTCTAATCCTAACCTTAACACTAATACTAAACCTAACCTAACCCTAACATTAACCCTAACTCCAACCTTAATCTTAACACTAACCCTAAACCTAACTTAAACCAACCTAACATTAACTTTTAACCTAACACAATCCTTAACACTAAGCGTAACCCTTACCCTCACCCTATCCCTAACAGTAACACTAACCCTAATACAAATCCAAACCTAATTCTATCCCTAATCCTCTTTGTAACCCTAACCCTAACCCTAAACTTATCTCTAACACAAATGTTAACACTAACCGTAATAGTAACCCTAACCCTAACCCTAACCCTAACTCTAAATCTCAGCTAAACCCTAACCTTAACCCTAACCCTTAACTAACACTAACCCTAACCCTAACACTAAACCTAAAACTGACCCTAACCTGAACCCAAACACTTATCCTAAACCTATCTTTAAACTTAACACTATCCCAAAATCTAACCCTAAACCTAACCCTAAACCTAACACTAACACTAACCCTAACCTTAACACTAACCATAACCCTAACCGTAACACAAACCCTAACCCTCACCTTAACACTAAGCCTAACATTAAACCTAACTCTATCACTAACCCTAACCCTAATCCTAACCCTAAATCTAACCCTAACCCAAACCCTATATGTTAACCTGACCCTAACCTAACTCTAACCCTAATTCTAACCCGAATCCTTACCATAACCGTAACTCTAAACCTAACCCTATCCTTATTCAAACATTAACACCAACTCTAACACTAACCCTAAACCTAACCCTAACCCTAACTCTTACACTAACCCTAACCCTAACAATATTTATAACCCTAACCCTTAATATAACCCTAACCCTAACACTAACCCTAACCCTTAATAGAACACTAACCCTAAACCTTACACTAACTCTAACTGTAACTGTAAGCCTAACCCTAACACTTATTCTAACCCTAACCCTAACTCTAACACTTACCCTGAACCTAACTCTAGCCCTAAATCTAACCTTAACCATAAACCTAAAACTAACCATAAGTCTAAACCTAAACTTAACCCTAACCCTAACCCTAACACATACCCTAACACTAACCCTAATATTAACACAAAACCCAACCCTAATCCTAACCCTTTTCCTAACCATGATCTTAATCTTAAACCTAACCCTAACACTAACACCAACCCTAACCCTAAACCTTTCACTAAATTTAACCCTAACCCAAACCCTAACACAAAAAATAACACTAACCCTAAACCTAAAACCTAACCCAAAAATGTAACCATAACCCTAACCATAAACCTAAACCTAACACAAACCCTAACCTTAACCCTACCCTAACCCTAACTCTAACCTTAAAAACTAACCCAAACACCAATCCTAACCCTAAAGCTTATCCTAACCATAACCCTAATCTTAACACTAACCATAACACTAAATGTAACACAAAACTTAACCCTAACCCTAGTCCTAAAACAAACCATAACACTAACCCTAACCATAATCTTAATAACCCTAACTGTCCAAAACCTAAACCTCAACTTAATCATAAACCTAACACTAACCCTAACCCTAACACTACCACTAACAATAAACATAACGCTAACTGAAATTCTAACCATAATCCTACCATAACCATATCTGTTACCCTAAACATAACGCTAACCCTAACAAGAATCCTAACCCTAACCTGAACCCTAATCCTTGAACTAAACCTAACCCTAACCCTAACACTAACTGTAACACTAACCCTAACACAAACCCTAACCCAAACTGTAAAGCTAAACTTAACATAACTCTACACTAACCCTAATTCTAACACTAACCCTAACCCTAAATCTAACACAAATCCTAACCCCAAAGCTAACACTAAATTTCACCCTACCCCTAACTCTAAAACTAACCCAAAACCTAATCGTAACCTAGTCCTCTCACTAACCCTAACCCTAAACCTAAACCTAACCCTAACTGTAAACCAAACCCTAATTCTAAACCTAAACTAATTCTAACTGTAACCATCACCCAAATCATAACCCTAACCCTTAACACTATCCCTAACATTAACATTAACCCTAACTCTAACCCTAACACTAACAAAACCCCAACCCTATCCCTAAAGCTAATCCTAATTTTAACACTAACACTAACCCTAAACCTCACCCTAATCCTAACAAATAACCTAACTCTAACCCTAACCCTAACATTATCTCTAACGTAAACTTTAACAATAACACTTACCCTAACACAAATCATAACCCTAAGCATAACAGTAACCATAACCTAACCCTAAACCTAACCCTAACCTAACACTAAAACCTAACCCTAACCCTAACTCAAAAACTAATTTTAAACCAAAACTTAACCCTAACACTAACACTAAACCTAATCCTAACACAAAATCTAACCAAAACACAAGCCCTAACCTTGACCCTAACACTAACATAACCACAAACTTATCCCTAAACCTAACCCGAATCCTAATCATAAATATAAACCTAACTCTAATCCTAAGCTAACCCAAAACCTATCCCTAACCATAAGCCAAATCCTAACCATAACCATAACCCTAAACCAAACACAAAGCCTAACATTAACACAAAATCTAACCCTAACACTAAAAATAAACCTAACCCTAATCGTTACACTAACCTTAACCCTAACACTAACCCTAATAATGATTCTAACTGTAACCATAACCCTAACCCTAACAATTACCATAACCCTAACACTAATCCTAACCCTAACACTAACCCTAAACCTAAAAAGAACCCTAAACCTAAACCTAACGCTAAACCTAACACTCTTCCGAACCCTAAACCTCACACTAACCCTAATTCTAACCCTAACCCTTAAACTAAGCCTAAACCTAACTTTAACCCTAACTAGTAACCCTAACCTTAACACTAACCATAACCCTAACCTTAACACTAACCATAACACTAAACAAAGCACAAAACCTAAACCTAACCCTAACACTAACCCTAATATTAACACAACACCCAACCATAATCCTCACCCTAATTCCTAACCCTATTGCTAACATTAAACCTAACCCTAAACCTAAAACTATCCCTAAAATTAAACCTGACAAAAAACCTAACACTAACCCTAACCCTAAACCCAACCCTAATCTTAACCCTAACAAAAACCCTGACCCTAATCCTAACAGTAAACCTAAACATAACCGAAACCCTAAACCTTACACAAACCCTTAGAATAACACTAATCCTAACACAAACCCTAACCCTAACCCTCACCGTAAAACCCTAACACTAATCCTAATACTAACCTTAAACCTTACCCTAACCCTAAGCCTTATACTAACCCTAAACTGAATTTTAAAACTAACTCTAACACTAACCTTAACCCTAACACTAACACTTACCATAACCCTAAACCTACCTCTAACACATACACTAAGCCTAACCCTAACCCTCACACAAACCCTAAAACTTATCCTAAACCTCACCCTAATGTTAATACTAACCATCACACAAACCCTAAAATTAAACCTAACACTTACCCTAATCCTAATCCTAACACTCACCCAAAACCCAACCCTAACCCTAAGTCAAACTTTAACCCTAATATTTACCCTGAACCTAACCCTAACCCTAACCCAAACCCTAAACCTAGCCCTAACCCTAAAACTAAACCTAAAACTTTTATTCACCCTAACCCTAACCCTATCACCAACTCTAACCAGAACCCTAACCCTAAACCTAACACTTACCCTAACCCTGAACTTAACACTAACCCTAAAACTAAACCTAATCCTAACCCTAGCACTACCCCTAAACCTAAGCCTAACCCTTACTCTAATCCTAATATGAACCGTAACACTAAACATAATTGTAGCCCTAAACCTAACACTAAACCTAACACTAAACCCAGGCATGACACTAACCCAAACACTAACCCTAACCCAAACCCTAAAACTAATACAAAATCCTAAACTAAACACTAACCCTAACCCAAACACTAAATCTAACACAAACAAAATCCCAACCCTAACCCTAATGATAATCCTAACCAAAACCCTAAAACTAACACTAAACCTAAACCTAAACCTAATCCTAACCCTAACCCTGACGGTCACACTAACCCTAATTGTGACCCAAACCCTTACACTAACCCTAGGAATAATTTTAACCATAAGACTAAACCTAATCCTTACCCTAACCATAAAGCTAACACTAACCCTGACCCCAACACAACACTAAAGCTAACTCTAAACCTAAATCTAACCAGAACCGTAACCGTAAACCTAACAAGAAAAATAACACTAACAAACCCCTAACCAAACCTTAATCCTAAACCTAACCTATTCTTAATCGTAACCCTTAACTAACCCTAAAACTAACACTAACACTAACACTAACCCTAACACAAACCTTAACCTTAACCCTAACCCTAATTCTAACCATAACTCAATTCCTAACCATAAACCTGAACCTAACCTAACCCTAACCCTAACCCTTAACTTAATACTATCCATAACTTAAGACTTGCCCTAACCCTAACCCTAACACTTACACTAAACCTAACCATAACCCTAACAATAAACCTAACCCTAACCCTAACAATAACTCTGAAACTAACCCGAACCCTAACCCTAATTTTAACCATAACACAAACCTTAACCTAAACCTAATACTAAGGCTGACTCTAAACCTAAAGCTAACACTAACCCAAACCCCATCCGTAACATTAAGCCTAACTCTAAACCTAAAGCTAACACTAACCCAAACCCCAACCCTAACCCTAAACCTACACGTAGCCTTAACCCTAACCCTAACACTAACATAAACCCTAACCCTAAACCTAACTCTAACCCCAACACTAACACTAACACTAACCCTAAAAACAACTTTAACTGAAACTCTAGCCTTAATCCTAACCCTAACCCTAACCCTAACTGTAACACTAAATCTAACCCTAACATTAACATTAAATCTAATCGTAACTTTAACCCTAACCCTAACGCTAGCCTAACCCTAACCCTAACACTAACACTTATCCTAAAACTTACTGTAATCCTCACCATAACCTTAACCCTAACCCTAAAACTAAACCAACCCCCAACCCTAAGCATAACCCTAATCCTAAGCATAAAGCTAACCTTAAACCTAACACTTACCTTAACCCTAACCCACTTACCTTACCATAAACCTAACCCTAACACTAACCCTAACACTAACCCTAAGCATAAAACTAACCCAAAACCTAACCCCAAACCTAACTCTAACACTAACACTAACCCAAAACCCAACCGTAACCCTAACAATAATCCTAACTTTAACCCTAACACTTATCCTAAACCTAATCCAAACCCAAACCTAACCCTCACACTAAACCTAATTCTAACCATGACCCTTACACTAAGCCTAAAGCTAACTTTAACTCTAACATGGAACCTTTCCCTAAAACTAACTTAAACACCAACCCTAACAATAACCCTAACACAAAACCTAAACCTAACTCCTAACACTAAACATAACCCTAACTAAACCCTAACAATAATTCTAACACTAACCATAAACCTAACGCTAACCCTTACCATAACTGGAACTCTAAACCTAACCCTTCAACTAACACAAAACCTAAACCTAACCCAATCTCAAACCCTAAACATAACCCTAACCTACCCCCAAAACAAACCCTAAACCTAACCCTAACACAAACCCTAACACTAACACAAACCGTAACTCTAAACCTAACATTAACACTAAACCCAAACCTAACCTAAATCTTACAATAACCCTAACCCTATCCTGAACCCTAACACTAAATCTAAACATAACCCTAACTGGAACCCTAACACATAGCTTAACTCTGACCCTAACACTAACACTAACCCTAATCTGAAAACTAACACTAACCCTAAACCTTATGCTAACTTTAACCCTAACTCTAACACGAGTCATAATGCTATTCCTAATCCTAACTCTAACATTAACCCTAAACATAACCCTAACCCTAACCCTAATACTAATCCTAAACATAACCCTAAACCGAAACCTAACAATAACAATAAACCTAAACCTAACGATAACACTAACCCTAACACTAACCCTAACCCTAACCATAAACTTAAACCTAACCCTAACCATAACCTCAACCCTAACCCTAACCCTAACCTAACATAAATTGTAACCCAAACCATAATTTAAACCTAACCTAACACTAAACATAAACCTAATTCTAACACTAACCCTATCCCTAACCCTAACACTAACCTTAACCGTACCCTAACCCTAACACTAAACCTAACACTAACCCTAATCCTAAGCATAACCCTAACAATAACCCTAAAACGAACCCCAACCCTAACACTAAACCTAACCCTAATTTTAACCCTTACACTAACCCTAATTCTAACACTTACCCTTACACAAACCCTAAACCTAACTTTAACCCTAACACTGGAACTAACCCAAACCCTAACCCTACACATAAGCCTAACCAAAACCCCCCAAATTACTCTAACCCTAACTTTAACCCTAACCATGACACAAATCTTACCCTAAACCTAACATTAAACCATCACCCTAACACTAACCCTATCACTAACCCTAACACTAACTCTAAACCTATCACTAAACCTAACACTAACCCTATCCCTAATTTTAACCCTAACCATAACACTAACACTAACCATATCTCGAACCCTAACACTAATCCTAACCATAATACTAACCCTAACACTAACCATAAAACTAACTCTAACACTGAACCTAACCCTAAACATAAGGCTAAAGCTAACCCTAATCTTAACCCTAATATAAACCCTAACCCTAACGGTAACACTAACCCTAAACCTAACCCTAAACCTAACACTAACCCTATCTGTAACTTAATCCTAACCTTAACACTAACACTAACCATATCCCTAACCTTAACACTAACCCTAACCCTAATACTAACCCTAACACCAAACCTAACACTAACTCTAACACTGAGCCTAACCATAACTGTAAGGCTAAACGTAACCCTAACCTTAAACCTAATATAAACCCTAACCCAAACTGTAACCCAAAATCTAACCTAACCATAACCCTTACACTAATTCTAACAAGAAACCCATCCCAAACACTAACACTAACCTTAACCATAACATAACCTTAACCCTAACTCTAACACATACCTTAACACTAACACTAACCCAAACCGTAATCAGAACACAAAATGTAACCCTAACACAAAGCCTAAACCTAATTCTAAACCTAACCTAACCCTAACACTATACCTAACCCTAACCTCAATCCTAACCGTAACCATAAACCTAACCCTAACTCTAACACAAACATTATCACAAACTATAACACTGACACTAACCCTAAACCTAACCCTAAACCTAAACCTTACACTAACCCTAACCCTAAACATAACAATAACACTAACTCTAAATGTAAACCTAACTCTAACACTTAACTTAAACCTAAATTTAACCTTAACTGTAAAACTAACTCTAACCCTAACATTTAGAGTAAACCTAACCCTAAGCTTAACTCTAACACTAACCCTAATATGAACCCTAAGGCTAACCCTAACCCTAACACTGAACCTAACACTAACCCTAACTCTCACACTAAATCTAATTCTAAACCTAACCCTTACACTAACACTAAACCTAACTTTAACCCTAACACTAAATTTAACCCTAACCCTAACCATAACCATAAATCTAACCCTTAAACTAAACCTAACATTAAACCTATCTCTAACCCCAACCAGAACCAGAACTGTAACAATAACCTTAACACTAAACTTAACCTAAGACAAACCCTAATCAAAACTTAACCCTAAACCTAAGCTAACCCTAACACTAACCGTTAAATTACCCTAACACTCACCCTAACCTGAACCCTAACAGGATAACTAACCCTAAACATAAACTTAATCCTAAACCTAACATTAGACCTAAACTTAAATGTAACAAAAACCCTAAGACTAAGCCTAACCCTGAACCTAAAACGAACCCTATTTGTAACAATAAAACTAACATTCAACCTAAACCTAACAATAACACTTACCTTAAACCTAACCCTAAATACAGCCTTAATACTAACCCTAACCTTAAACCTAACACTAAACCTAACTCTAAACCAAAAATTAAACTTAATGCTAACTGTAACCCTAAACCTATCCCTAACCCTTACACAAACCCGAAACCTAATCTTAACATTAACCCTAAACCTAACCCTAACACTAACAATAACATGAACCCCAACAGTAATCCTAATGCTAATCATAACCGTAACACTAACTTTAAACCTAAACCTTACACTAACCCTAAAACAATCTCTAACCCTAAGCCTAACTCTAACGCTAACACAAACCCAAACTGTAATCCTAAACCTAACCCTAACACTAAACCTAACCTTAACCCTAAACCTAATTATAAACCTAACACTAACACTAACCTAACACAAACCTAACCCTAACCATAACAGCAACGCTAACCTAATTCAAACCCTAACCTTAACCAAATGCTAAACCTAACCCTAACCCTAACTCTAAAACTAACATTCACCCCAAATCTAACCCACACCCTAACAAGATCCCTATTTTTAACCCTAACACTTACCTTAACAGTAAACCTAACCCTAACATTAAAACTCAACTTAACCCTAAAACTAGCTCTAACCATAACCCTAACCTTTACCCTAACTCTAAACTTAACCCTAAACCTAAACCTAAAGCTAATCCTAACCATAACTCTAACCCTAAACCTAACCCTCACCCTAACGCTTACACAAACCCTAACCTAACCCTAGCATTAACCCTCACCCTAACCCTAACACTAACACTAGTCCAAACCCCAAACCTAACCCTAACCCTAATCCTAATCGTAACACAACTGCTAACCTAAAACTAAACATAAAACAAAGCCTTATACAAACCCTAAATCTAACCCTTACCATAACCCTAACACTAATTCTAACCATAAACAATCCCTAACCCTATACTAACACTAATCCTAACCCTAACTATTTCACTAACCCTAACCCTAATCCTAAACCTAACACTAACTCTAACCTTAAACTTAATCCTAACCCTAACACTTACCTTGAACCTAACCCTAAACCTAACACTTCCCCTAAACCTAATGCTAAGGCTAACAGTAACTGAAACTCTATCCCTAACAATAACCCTAACTGTAAATCTAACCCTAACCCTAACACTAACACTAACCCTATCACAAACCCAAACCATAACCCTAACCATAAAACTAACCATAAACCTAAATCTAAACCTAACACTAATCCAAAAATTATCCCTAACCCTAAGGCTAATCCTAACCAAAACCCTAGACTTAACCCTAAATTTAGCCCTAACACTAACCCTAAAAATATGCCTAACCGTACCCCTAACCCTAATAATAAACCTAATTCTGACTCTAACCCTAAACCTAACCGTAATGCTAAACCTAAACCTAACAACAAACCTGATACTAACCCTAACACTAACCCTAAACCTAACCCTAATCCTAACCTCAACACTAACCCCAAACCTAAACCTAACCCTAAAACTGAACTTAACCTTAACCCTAACACTAGCCCTAACACGAACATTAACACTAACACTAACATTAACTCTAATCATAACCCTAAAACTAACCTTAATCCTTAAACTAACACAAACTCTAACCGAAACCGTAACCCTAAATCCATCCTAACCATAACCCAAACCCTAATTCTAACACTAAAGCTAACCCTAAAGTAACACAAACACGAACCCTATCCCTAACTCTAACATTAATTTTAACACTAACTCTAAGCCTAACACTAAATCTAACCTAACCCTAACCAGAACCCTAACACATAGCTTAACCCTAAACCTGAACCTGAACCTAACCCTAAACCTCACCCTAAAACAAACCCTAAAGCTAAACCTAAGACTAACCCTAAAGCTAACCCTCAACTTAAACCTTACACTAATCCTAACCCTAACACTAACTCTAAGCATAACTCTAACCAGAAACCTAACATATACTCTAACCCTAAGACTTATCCTAACCCTATACCTAACAATAACCCGAATCCTAACGGTAACCCTAACACTAACACTAACATTAACACAAATCCTAACCCTAGACCTAACACTAACCATAAATCTAAACCTAATTCTAAACCTTACACTAACCCTAACACTAAATCTAACTATAACCCTAATGCTTACTCTAACACTTACCTTAACCTTAACCTTAACCCTAACACTAACACTAATCCTAACCCTATACCTATCCTTAACCAGAATCTAAAAAGTAACTGTAAACCAAACCATAACCCTAACTCAAACCCTAACCTTACCCTAAGCCTAACCTATCCCTAACCCTTACTTAACCCTTTCATTAACCCCAACCCTAACAATAATACTAAACTTAATACTTACCCTAAGCAAACCCTAACACTAACCCTAAACCCAAACCTAACTCTATCACTAACCGTAACCTAACTCTAAACTTAACCCTAAACCTAACATTAACGTTAACCCTATTCCTAATTTTAAAGTAACCCTAACACTAAACCTAACACTAACAATAACCATAACCCTAAACCTAATGATTAGACAAAACCTAAACCTAACCATTAAATTAACCCAAACCCTAACCCTAACATTAACACTAACCCAAACCCCAACAATAACATTAAAGCTAATCCTAACCAAAACCCTAAACCTAACCCTAAAACTAAACCTAACACTAAAACAAAACCTAACCCTAACCCTAACACTAATTCTAACACAAATCCAAACTCTGACCCTAACCCTATCACTAACACTAACACTAATCATAACACTAAACCTAACTCTAAACCTAACAGATACCCTAACCCTAAAACAAACCCTAACCCTATCAGTGACCCTGAACTATTTCAAACCCTAAACCTAACCTAATGCTAAACTTAAACCTAATCCTAACTCTAAAACTAAACTTAGCCCAAAAGCTAACCCTAACTATAACACGAACTTATCTGTAACCCTAAAACTAACATTAAGCACAACACTAACATTAACACTAACACTAACCCTAAACTTAACCCTAAACCTAGCCCTAACCCTAACCCTAACCCTAACCCTAACAATAACACTAACGCTATCACTAAAACAAACCCTAACACTAACTCAAACCTAATCCTAACACTAACCCTAAACCCAACCCTAAACCTATTGCTAACCCTAAAATAATACAAACCTTAAGCCGAACCCTAACACTAACCCTACACCTAACTCTAACCCTAAATCTAACACGAAGCCTAAAACTAAACTTAACCCTAACACTAACCCTAACTTTAACCTTAAATCTCACACTAAACCTAATTCTAAAAGTAATGCTAACTCTAAATCTAAACCTAACTTTTACGTTAAAAATAAACCTAACCCTAACCCTAACTCTAACCTTGACCATAAACCTAACATTAACCTGTACTCTAAAGCTAACCCTAACCAGAACTGTAACACTAAACCTAACAGTAAACCTAACCCTAACACAAACCCTAAACCAAAACTTAACCCTAAACCTAACCTAACTCTAATCCTAACCCTATCCATAACCTTAGCCTTAACCCAAACACTAATCCTAAGCCCAACCCTAACCCCATCTCTAAATCTAACACTAATGCAAATACTAAGCCTAACATTAACACTAACCTTAAAACTATCCCTAACACTAACTCTAACACTAAGCCTAAACCTAACCCTAATCCTAACCTTATCCCTAAATGTAACACTAACTCTAACACTAACCCTAAACCTAACTCTAACACTTATCCTATTGAAAACCCTAAGAATAACCCTAAACCTATCTTTAAAACTAACACTATCCCTAAACCTAACCTTAACCCTAAACCTAACAGTAACACTAACCCAAACCCTAACACTAACCCTAAATCTAAGAGAAACACTAACCTTAATGCTAACACTAACCCTACCTCTAACCCTTATTTTATTCATAACCCTAACACTAAAACAAACCTATCTTTAAACGTAACACTATCCCTAACACTAACCCTAACACTAACACTAAACCTAATACTATCCCTAACCTTTACACTAAAACAACCCTAACCCTAACCCTAACACAAAATCTAACTGTAAACTTATCCCTAACCCTAACACTTACCTGAACCAGAAACCTAAATCTATCACGTACTCTAACACTAACTCCAACCATAACACAAACCCTACACCTAACCCTAACACTAATCTAACCTTCTCCCTAACCATAACACTAAACCAAACCCCATCCGTAACCCTAACCCTAATCTTAAACTTAACCCTAACCTCAAAACTAACCCTAACCCTCACATAAACCCTAAACTTAACCCTAATTCTAACCCTACCCCTTACACTAACCCTAAACCTAACACTAATTCTAACCCTAAACTTAACAGTGATCCTAAAACAAACCCTAAACCTAACCCTAAAACTAACCCTAAAACTAACCTGAAACCTAACCCTTACACTAACCCTAATCCTAACCTTAACACTAAATCTCACTGTATCCTTAACTCTAACCCTAACACTTACCCTAATCATGACCCTAAATCTAACAGTTACCCAAAACCTAACCCTACACCTAACACTAACACTAATCCTAACCCTAAAACTAACCCCAAACCTAATCCTAGCACAATCCCTAACAAGAAATCTAACCCTAACACTAACCGTAACCCTATCCCTAAACACAACATTAATCAAACCCCAACCCCAACCTAACCCTAATCCTAACTGTAAACCTAACCTTATCCCTAACACTAACCCTAACCCTCACAGAAACCCTAAACCTAAACCTAACACTCATTCTAAACTTAACCCTAAGCCTAAACCTTACACTAACTGTAACCCTAAACATAACCCTAACCCTGACACTAACTCTAACCCTAACCCTAAACCTAACACTAAAAGTAATCCCGACAAAAACAGTAACCCTAACACAAAACCTAACACTAAATTTAACACTAACCCTAACACTAACAGTAACCCTATCACTATCCCTAACCCTAACCGTAACAAGAAACCTAACCCAAAACGTAAGATTAAACATAACACTAACCATAAACCTAACCCTAACCCTCACACTAACCCTAATTCTAATCCCAAATCTTACACTAATTCCAAACCTAACTTTAAACCTTACACAAATTCTAAAGTTAACCCTAAACCTAACCGTAACACTAACCTGACACTAAATCCAACACTAACCCTAACTCTATCCATAACCCTAAACCAAACCTTAACCCAAACCCTAACACTAAACTCTTACCGAAACCTTAACCCTAAACCTAACCTAACCCTAACCCTCACCCTTACCTAACCCTAAAACTAACCCTAACCCTAACACAAACTCTAAACCTAATCCTAACCATAAAATAAACCCTAACACTAAATTTAACCCTACTCCTTACACCAAACATAACTCTAATCCTAACCCTAGCACTAACACTAACCAGAAACATATCTCTAACACTAACACTAACACTAACAATAGCACAACACCTAACCCTAACCATAACTGTAACACTAACCTAACCCAACCCTAATCCTAACACAAACAAGAACTCTAACCCTAACTCTAAAACTAACATTAACCCAAAACCTAACCCTAACCAATACACTTACCATAAACCTAACACAAAATCTAAACCTAACACACAACCTAACACTAACCCCACCATTAGCTAACCCTAACGCTATGTCTTAACTTAAAAAGAATCCTAACCGAAACCATAAAACTAACCCTAACCCTAAACCTAACGCTAACATTAACACAAAATGTAACCCTAACCCTAATACTAACCCTAAACCTAACCCTATCCTTAAACCTTACACTATCTCTAACCCAAACCCTAACCCTAACACTAATTCTAACTGTATCACCAAATCTATCCCTAACATTTACCCTATCCCTAAACTTAAACCTAACCCTAACACTAACCCTGACACTAACCTTAACATTAACCCTAACACTATCCCTAACACTAACCCTAACACTATCCCTAACACTAACCCTAAAATGTAACCTAACCTTAACCCTAACCATAATGATAACACTAACCTAAATCTAACCCTAACCCTAAAACAAACACTAACCCTAACTCTAACACTAACCCTAACCCTAAACCTAATCTTAATACTAACCCTAACTGTAACCCTAACACCCCCACACACCCTATTCTTACACTAACACTAAACCTCACTTTAACCCTAATACAAAACCTAACCCTAATACTAACTCTAACCCTAAAACTAACCCTAACACTATCCCTAACACTAACCATTACTCTAACCCTAACCATAACCCGAACCATAACCCTAACCCTAACACTAACCCTAACCTTAACTCAAAGCCTAACCAAAACAATAGCCTTAAACCTAACCTAACCCTGACATTAACCCTTACCTAACCCTAAAACTAACCCTAACACTAACACTAACTCTAACACTAATCATATCCTATCGCTAAATCTGATACTAACTCCAAAACTAACTTTATTACTAACACTAATGGTAACCCAAAACCTAAACCTAACATTAACCCTAACCCTAACCCTAACTCTAACACTAAACCTACCAGTAAGCCTAACCATAACCCTAATCCTAATACTACTACTAATAACCCTAATCCTAACCCTAACTCTAACTCTGACCTGTATCTTATTTGTAAACCTAACAGTAACCTTAACCCTATCCCTAACACAAACACTAACACTAACCCTAACACAAACACTAACCCTAACCCTAAAACTAACACTAACCCAAACACTCACCCTAACTCTAAAACTATCCCTAAACCTAAACATCACCATAACCCTAAACCTAACATTAAAAATAAACCTAACCCTAACACGAACTCGAACCCTTACCTTAAAACTAACCCTAAGTTTAAATCGAAACTTATTACAATCCCTAACTCTAACACTTAAACCAACCCTAACCATAAACCTAACACTAACACTGACTCTACCCATAACCCTAATTCTAAACCTAACTCTTACCATAAAACTAACCCTAACACTTAAACTAAGCCTAACCCTAAACTTAATCCTAACCCTAAAACTTATGCTAAACCTAACTCTAACCCTAACACTAACCCTATCACAAACCGTAACCCTAATCCTAACTCTAAAACTAACCTCACACTAACCCAACCATAACACTAACCCAAACCCCAATCCAAAAACTAGTACTAATTTTAACAGTAACCCTAACCCTAAACCTAACCCTTACCCTAACACAAGCCCTAACTTTAAACCTAAGAATAACACTAACCCTAACATTAACCCTAACCATAACTCTAACACTAACCCTAAAACTATGCCTAAGCATTACCCGAAACCTAATAATAACCCTAACATTTACTCTAACTGTAAACCTAACCCTATATCTAACCCTAACCCCAACACTAACACTAACACTAACACTAAAACTAACCCTAACACTGACTGTAACCCTAATCCTACCCATAATCGTAACCCTAATCCTAACCCTAACCCTAACTTTAACACAAAACCTATCCTAAGCTTATACTAACCCTAACACAAACCGTAAACCTATCCCTAACCTAAACAGAACACAACCACTAACCCTAAACCTATACCTAAATTTAACCCTAAACCTAACCTTAATACAAACAATAACCCTAAAACTAACACTAAAACTAAACCTAACTGTAAATGTAAACCTTACACTAACCCTAACCCAAACCATAACCCTAACCCTAACACTAACCATAAACCGAACACATAGCTTAACCCTAACCGTAACCCTAAAAATAACCCTTATCCTAAAGCTAACCCTAACCCTAACCTTAACACTAAACCTAACACTAACACTAACATTAACCCTAACCCTAACCCTAACCCTAATACTAACCATAACCCTAAACCTAACACTAATTATAAACCTAAACCTAACCCTAAACCTACCACTAACTCTAACATTAAACCTAGCAGTTAACCTAACACTAACCCTAACCAAAGCCTAACCCTAATCCTAAACCTAACACAAACCATCACCCAAACCGTAACTCTAAACCTAACCTAAACTTTACACTAACCCTAATTCTAACACTTACCCTACCTCTAACCTTAACACAAACACAAACCCTAACCTAACACTAACCTTAAACCTAACTCTCTTTCTTACACTAACCCTGAAACTAACACTAACCCTAAACCTAACCCTATCACAAACCGTCACATTAACCATAACCCTAACCCAAACACTAACACTAACTCTAACCAGAAACCTAACATATAGGCTAACGCTAACCCTAACTCTCACACTAACACTAAACCTAACCCTAACCCTAAAACTAACCATAATTCAAACGCTAAACTTAACCATAACCCTAAAACGAATAGTAATACTAACCCTAATTTTAACCTTAACCCTAAACCTAAACTTAAACCTAACTCTAACTATAATCCTAACTCTAACCATAACTCTAAGGCTACCAGTAACTTTAACGCTAAAACTAACCCTAAAACTATCCCTAACCCTAACACTGAATCGAAACCTAACCCTAACACTAACCCTAACACTAACCATAACTGCAACCCTATCCCTAACCTAACCATATCCCTAAACCTAAACCAAACATTACCACAAACCGTAACCCTAAACCAAACCTAACATTTGCCCTAACCTTAATTCTAACATAACCGTAACCCAAAACTTAACACGAACACTAACCCTAAATCTAACCCTCACACTAACCCTAGCCGTAACACTAACTCTAACCAGACACCTAACACATAGTCTATCACTAACCTAACGCTAACACTATCACTAAATCTAACCCTAACCCTAAAAATAACACTAAACCTAATTCTTAACTTAATTGTAAACCTAACAGGTATCATATCCCTAATTCTAATACTAACCCTCACGCTAACCCTAATCTTAACCTAACCCTAACCCTAACTCTAAATATAATCCTAACCCTAACTTTAACCCTAACCCTAACATTAACCCTAACACTAACAATAACACTAACTCTAAACCTAACCCTAAATCTAACACTAAATATAAACATAAACTTAACACTAAACCTAAATCAAACCCTAACACTAACCCTAACCCTAACCCTATTCCTAACCCTAACACAAATCCTTACCCAAACTGTAAGCCTAAATTTAACCTAAGACTTACCATAACCCTAATTCTTACAATAACCCTAACCATAACCCTAACATGAACACTAACCGTAACCCTAAAAATAACCTTAACGCTAACACTTACTCTAACACTAACCCTAAACCTAACCCTTAACCAAGCCTAAACACTAACCCTAACCTTAAAACTAACCATAACTCTAACCCTAAACCTAACCCTATAGCTAAACTAATCCTAAATGTAACTGTAACCCTAATAATAACCCTAACTCTAAACCTTACACAATACTTAACCCTAACCCTAAAATTAACCTTAACCATAACCATAACCCTAACACTAACACAAACCTTAACCTAACCCTAACACTAATCCTAATTGTAACCCTCAACCTAAACCTAAACCTAAGCCTAATCCTAATACAAAATATAACTCTAAACCTAACCCTAACCCTAACGTAACACTAACCCTAACCCTAACCCTAACCCTAACTCTAAACCTAACAAAAACCCTAACCATAGAGTTATCCTAACCTAACCATAACCCTAACACTAACCTAACTAAACCTTACACTAACCCTAACCCTAACTCTAAAACTAACCTAAAAACAAAACCTAAGCCTAACTTTAACACTAATCCTAAGCCTAACACAATTTCTAACCCTAACACAAACCCTAACCCTAACACAAAATATAACCTAAACTGAATCCTATTCCTAACACTAAACTGAATCCTAAGCGTAACCATAAATCTAACCCAAACACTAACCCTAACATTAACACATACCCAAACCATAACCATAACACTAACTCTAAACCTAACCCTAAGCTTTAACCTTACACTAACCCTAATCCTAACCCTAGCACTAAATCTAAACTTAACCCTAAACCTAAGCCTATCATTTACCCTAACCCTAACTTTAACCCTTACCCTAACACTAATCCAAACACAAACCCTGACACTTCCCTAAACCTTATGCTAAATTAACCCTAAACTTAACACGAATTGTAACTCTAACCCTAACCCTAACCCAAACACTTATACAAACCCTAAACCTAACACTAATTTAAGTGCGAACTTTAACCATTACCCTAAAACAATTGCAAATAATAACCCTTCCACTAACACTAACCCTAACCCTAACCTAACGATAAATCTAACCGTAACCTTAACCCTAACCCTACCACTTACCCTAACCATAACCATAACTCTAACACTTACCCTAAAAGTAAACTGAAACCTAACAGTAACCCTAACCCTAACCCTAAAACTAACCCTATCCCGAACCTTATCCCTAACTCTAACATTAAACAAAACCCCAACTCTAACCCTAAAACTAATCCTAACCGTAACACTAACCCTAACCCAAATCCTAACACTAAATGTAAACCTAACGCTATACTTGCCTGAACCCTAACACGAATTGTATCCCTAACCCTAACACTAACCCTAACACTAAACCTAAGTGTAACCCTGACACGAATACTAAACCTAACCCTACCCCAACCCTAACATAAACCCTAAAACTAACCCTAAACCTAACGGTAAACTTCACCCTAACCGTAAATTAACCCTAACATTAATACTAACACTAACTAAAAAACTACCCATAAAACTAACCTTAACCCGAACACTAACCCTAACTGTAACCCTAACACACTTCCTAACCTGGACACTAACCCTAAACCTAACCTAACGCTAACCCTAATCCTAATTCTAACACTAACCCTAACCCTAATCCTAACATGAAACCTATCCCTAACCCTAATACTAACCTTAACCCTAACATTAACCATACCTCTAAACACAAAACCTAAACCTTAAACAAGCCCTAACTTTAATCCTTAACTTTTCCCTAAAACTAAATCTAACCCTAAGGCTAAACCTAACCCTAACTGTAACCCTAACACAAACCCTATACCTAAATCTAACACTAACCCGAAACCTAAACCTAACCCTAACCATCACACTAACCCTAATCGTAACACTAACTCTAACCAGACCCCTAACACACAGTCTATCACTTACCCTAACCCTAACACTATACCTAAACCTAACCCTAACCCTAACCCTAAAAATTACCCTAAACTTAATGCTTAACTTAACCCTAATCCTAACAGGTATCATTTCCCTAATTCTAATCCTAACCCTCACCCTAACTCTAACCCTATCCCTAACTCTAAATATAATCCTAACCCTAAACTTAACACTAAACTTAACACTAAACCTAACACTAACCCTAACCCTAAGAATAACACTAACACTAACCCTAAACCTAACCCTAAACCTAACACTAAACATAAATGTAAACTTAACACTAAACCTAAACCAAACCCTAACACTAACCCTAACCCTAACCCTATCCCTAACCCTAACACAAATCCTAACCCAAACTGTAAGCCTAAAACTAACCTAAACATTACCCAAACCCTAATACTTACACTAAACCTAATTGTAACCCTAACATGAACACTAACCCTAACCCTAACACTAACCTAAAATCTAACCCTTAATCTAACACTAACCCTAAACCTAACACTAAACCTAGCCCTAATACTAATGCTAACCCTTACCTTAACGGTAAACCTAACCTTAACTCTGACCCTAAACTTAACCCTATACCTAAACTAATTCTAAATGTAACCGTAACCCTAATACTAACCCTAACCCTAACCCTTACACAAACCTTAACCCTAACCATAAAATTAAACCTAACCCTAACCCTAACACTAACACTAACCCTAACAGCAACCCAAACCACAATACTACCGGTAAATAAACCTAATGTTAACCGTAACTCTAACACTAACCCTAACTGTAATCCTAACGCTAACCGTAACCCTAACCATACCGCTAAACCTAACAAGAAACCAAAACATAACCCTAAATATAACAAAAACCCTACACCTAACCCTAAAATTTTGACTAACCCTAATTCTAACCCTAACCCTTACACTAACCCTAAATCTAAATTTAACCCTAATAGTATACCTAACCTTAACCCTAATCCTAACACTAACCCTGACCCTAAACCTAACACTAACCTTAACACAATCCCTCACCCTAATTCGAACCCTAACATTAACCCTAACACTAAACCTAACATTAACACAAACTTTAACCCAAAACTTACCCCTAAACATAATGTAACCCTAACCCTAACCCTTACCTAACCCTAACACTAACCGTAAACCTAACACTACAACTAACCCTAACACTAACTGAACCTAACACTAACACTAACCCTAAACCCAAACCTAATCCTATCATTAAACATAACCCTAAACCTAACACTAAACATAACATTAACCCTAAACCTTACCCAATCCTTAACACTAACCCTAACACTAAGCCTAACCCTAACCCTAGTCATATCCCTTACAGTAACACTAACACTAACACTATCACTAATCCTAACTCTAACCTTAACACTAAAAATAAAACTAACCCTAAACCTAAACTTAAAATTAACCCTAAACCTAACCATAACACTAACCATAACCATCACCCTAACACTAACCCTAACCCTAACCCCATCCCTAACACTAACCCTAACCCTAACCCTAACACAAAATCTAATACTAACCCTAACACTAAACCTAAACCTAACGCTAACCCTAACACTTACACTAAACTTAAACGTATCACTAATTCTAACCCTAAACTTAAATGTGACCCTAAACCAAACCATAACTCTAACCCTAAAATTAACCCTAAACCTTACCCTAAACCTAACCCTTATACTAAAATTAACCCTTCCACTAACTCTGACACTAAATCTAACCGAAACCTCAACCCTATCCCTAACACTTACCCTAAACATAACACTAACCCTAACCATAACGCTAACCCTAAATCTAACCCTATTCCTAACAGTAACCCTAACACTAACATTAAAAATAACCCTAACACTAACCGTAAACTGAACCATAACATTAACCTTAACCCTAAGACACATCATAACCAAAAAAGTAACCCTAAACCTAACCTAACCCTAATTCTAACATTAACCCTAACCCTAAGCCTACCATGAACCCTATCCCTAACCCTAACACTAACCTTAAACATTATCCTAGGCCTAACAATAACCCTAAACCTAATCTTAAACGTAGCCCTAATTTTAATCCTAACATTTTCCCTAACTCTAAACCTAACCCTAAAATTAACCAACAACCCAAACACTAATACAAACCTTAAACCTAACCCTAACCCTAACCCTCACACTAACCTTAACCTAACACAAACTCTAACCAGATCTCTAACACATAGCCTAAAGCTAACACTAATCCTAAACCTAAACCTAACACTAACCCTATCCCTAAGTCTAACACAAACTCTAACACTAAATCTAATCCTATACGTAACAAGAATCATAGCACTAACCCTCATCCTAACTCTAACCCTAACCCTAACCCTAACCGAGCCATAACCCTAACTATAATCCTAACCCTAACCCTAACCCTTACTCTATCACTAACCCTAACTTTAAAACTAACCCTAAACCTAACCATAACCCTAACACTAAACCTAAACCTACCCCTAACAGTAAGCCTAAACCTAAACCTAACACTAACACCAACCCTAAACTTAGCCCTAAACCTAACACAAATCCTAACACAAATCAAACCCTAATCCTAACCCTAACCATAAAACTAATAATGACCCTAATGCTAAACCTAACACTAACCATAACCGTAAGCCTAACTTTAAACCTAACTCTAACCCTAAGCCTAACCCTAACCCTAACCCTTACACTAACCCTAACACTACCTCTAATCCTAACTCTATCCTAACCCTAACACTTACCCTAACACTAACCCTAAACCTCACACTTACCCTAACCAAACCCTAACCCTAAACATAACCCTAACACTAATGCTAAAACTAACCCTAACCAAATTCTAATCTTTATCCTCTTCATAACCCTAACCCTAACCCTAAAAAAACCCTAACCCTAACCTTAACACAAGCATTAACCCTAATACTAAATCTAACCCTAAATTTAACTCTAACTCTAAAAATAATCCTAACCCTAAACCTAAACCAAACCCTAACACTAAAACTGACCCTAATGGTAATCCTTATCTAACACTAATCCTATAACCCTAATCCTCACACTAACCCTAACCATATCACAGAACCTAATATTAACTTAACCTATCCCTAACCATAACATGATACCTAAATCTAAACCAAACCCTAAACCTAACACTAAATCTAACCCTAACCCTAACCCTAACCCTAATGATAACCCTTACACTAACACTAACCCTAAACTTAACACTAACCCTAATCCTAACCCTAACCCTAATTGAAACCCTAACCCTAACACTAACCCTTATACCAACCCTTAATCTAATCCTAACACAAACCCTAAACCTAACCCTAACCTAAAACTAAACCTATTCCTAACCCTAATCCTAACTGTAACCATAACCATAACCCTAACCCTGAGCCAAACAGTAAACCAAACCATAACCCTAAACCTAACCTTACCCTAACCCTAAATCTAATCCTAACACTAAGCCTAATGGTAAACCTAACACGAAATCTTACCCTAACACTAACAATCACCTTATCTATAGCCCTAATCCAAAACCTAACCCTAACCCTATGCAAAACCCTAACCATAACCTTAACTTTTACACAAACTCTAACCCGAACACTAACACTAACCCAAACCCCAAACCTAAACCTAACTCTAATCATAACCATAACCCTAACCAAAACCTAAGCCTAACTTAAACCTAAACAAACACTAGCACTTACCTTAATGCTAATCATAATACAAAACCTAATGCTAACTCTAACCATAACCCCATCAATAACCCTAACCATAAACTTAACTCAAACCCTAACACTAACCCTAACACTAGCACAAAACCTAACTCTAACCATAAAGTAACCCTAACCTAATTCTCACCCTAACGCTAAATGATCGCTAACCCTAAACCTAAAACTAACCCTAACTGTCAAACTAAACTTGACCAAAACCCTAACCCTAAACCTAATACAAAAACCTAAAACTAGCCCTAAATCTAACTTAACACAAACCATAACCTTAACCCTAACCCTTACACTGTGTAACTGTATCCCTAACCCTAACCCTAACACCTTCCTTAAACCTAACCTTAAATGTAACCCTAAACATAACCCTAACATTAACTAAAACCCAAACCCCAAACATATCCCTAACACTAATCCTAAGTGTAAATTTAACCTTGACCCTAACCTTACACTGAATCTAATCCTAAAACAAACCCTAACCTTAACCCTAACCATAACCTAACACTAACTCTAACCCTAACCCGAATCCTAAGCTTAATTGTAACCCTAAACCTAACTTTAACACAAACAAAAAAACTAACACTAACGCTAACCCTAACCGTAACCCTATCCCTAACACTAAGTCTAACCCTAACCCTAACCCTAACCCTAACACTAGCCCGTACCCTAACTGAACCCTAAGGATAACCCTAAACCTAACGCTAACCCTGACTCTAATCCTGACACTTGCCCTATCTTAAAACCAAAACATATCCTAACCATAACGCTAAACATTACCTAACCCTAAACCAAACCCTAGCCGTAACCCTAACCCTAACATTAAAACTAAACTTAACCCTAAACCTAACCCTGTGATAAAACTAACTCTAACACTAAACCTAAAACTGACACTAACCGTAATTCTAACCTTAAATCTATCACTATTCCTAAACCTATCCCTTAATCTATCCCTAAACATAACACTATCACAAAGCCTTACCATAAATCTAACCCTAAACCTAACCCTAACAGTAAACTTAATCCTAACACTAACCTTATACCTAACACTAAATCTAACCTTAATCCTACCCCCAAACTTAACCCTAATACTATCTGTAACCCTAATCATTACCCAAACCTTAACACAAAACCCTAACCCTAAACCTAGACCAAACACAAACCTTAACCCTAAACCTAACACGAAACCGAACACTAACCCTAACCCTAACCTTACCTCCAAAACTAACCCTAAATTTAACCCTAACCTTACACTAACCCTAACAATAACCCTAACCCTTAAATAACAAAAACCCTAAAACTAACCCTAACACTAACACTAATCATAAACCAAACCCTATCGCTAACACTTTCCCTAAACCTATCCCTAAACCTAACACTATCTCTAACCCTAACTCTATCCCTAACTTTAACCTCCAACTAACCCTAAAACTAACCCTAACACGAACCGTAACCCTAACAGTAACACTAAGTCAAAATCTAACCCTAAACCTAACACTAAAATTAAGCCTAACCACAGCCCTAATTCTAACTGTAACCCTAACCCTAAAATTAACCCTAATCCTAAAAAAATAAAATAAAACTAACCCTAACCCTAACCATAATCAAAACCCTAGCCCTTACCCAAGTGCTAACCCTAACCCTAACATTAACACTAACACTAACACTAAAAATAACACTATATCTGAGCCAAACCTAACCCTCATTCTATCTGTAATGTAAACTAACCCTAACACAAATTATAACGCCAACCCTAACACTTAACCATAACCCTAAACCTAACTATAGACCTAACACTGAAACTAACCCTAACCCTAACCCTAACCCTAAGACAAACCCTAATCCTAACCCAAACCATATCCCTAACACTAATAATCCTAACCCTAACCCTAACCCTAACACCAACCCTAAATAAAAACTAACCATAATCTAACCCGAACCTAACCATAGCCTAACATAAAACCTAAAACTAACCTTAACCCAAACCCTAACCCTTTCCCTAACTCTAACACTTTTATTAAATCAAACACTAAAACAAATCCTAACTCTAACCCTAACCTAATTTTAAACCTAAAACTTATCATAATCCTAACCGAAATCTTAACTGTAACCTTAACCATAACCCTAACCCTAATCCTAAACCTAACCCTAAGACACACCCTAACACTAACCCAAAAACTAACCCTAAACCTAACCCTAAAAGTAACCCAAACACTTACCCTAACCATAAACTTAACCGTAACTCTAACCCTAATCCTATCCGTAAGCCTAACCCTAATCCTAACCCTAACAAAAATGATATCCATAACCCTTACACTAACACAAACCCTAACTCTAATCCTAACGCTAACGCTAACACTAACCCTTACACTAACCCTAAAACTAAATCTAAAACAAACCCTAACCCTAACCCTTACTTTAACCTTAACACTAACCCTAACAATAACCCTAAATATTACCTAACACTAATTCTAACCCTAAACCCAACATTAACCCTGACTCTAACACTATCCCTAACCCTAACACTAACCCTAACCAAAACCCTAACCCTAATGCTAAACCTAACCATAACCCTATACCTAAACCTAACCCTAACCCAAACCTTACCCTAACACAAACCCTAATGCTAACACTGATATTAACCCTAACTCTAAACCTAACACTAATGCTAAACCTAATAATACATCTAACCCTAAACCTAACATTAACATTAACCCTATACCTATCCCTAAACTTAACACTATACTTAAGCCTAATCCTAAAGCTAACCGTAACTCTAAGCCTAACCCTAAGCTTAAAAAGAACCCTGACCCTAACACTAACACTTAACCCTAACACTAACCCTAAACATTACATAACACTAACCTTGAACCTAATCATATCCCTAACACTATCATTACATCTAACCCTAAACCTATCCCTAAACCAAACTAACCTTAACACTAATACGAAACCTAACCAAAATCCTAACACTAAACCTAAACCTAAACCTTACACAAATTCTGACCCTAACATAAACACGAACCCTAACCCTAACCCTATCACTAAAACTTACCCTAACCCTAACAATAAATATAACACTAGCACAAACCCTAACCCTAACCCTAACATAAATCCTAATTCTAACCATAAACATAAACTTAACACTACCAATCCTAACCCTAACCCAAAACATAACACTAATCCTAACCCTAAAACAAATCCTAACCTTAACCATGATACTAAACCTAAACTAACCGTTACCCTAACCTAAACCATACCCTAACTCTAACCCTAAAACTAAACTTAACCCAAACCCTAACCCTAACACTAACACTAACCCTAACCCTAACCTTAACATTTATTCTATATCTAAACCTATCACAAACCCTAACCCTAAACCTAAACCTAAACTACTTTTAAACCTAACCCTCATAATAACCAAGACCCGAATCCTAACAGTAACTGTAACCCTAACAGTAACTCTAACCTAAGAGAAACCCTAAGCCTCACACTAACCCTAAAACTAACCCTAACACTAAAGCAAACTTGTACCCTAACCCTAAAGCTAATCCTAACCGTAACCCTACCTTAACCCTAATCCTAACACTAACACTACCACAAACCTTAACCCTAAAACAAACCTAACCGTAATTCTAACCCTCACCTAAACCTAACCCTAACCATAACACTAACCTTAACAAAATTCCTAAACCTAAATCTAACCCTGACACAAACAATAATTCTAAACACAACCCTAACAGTAACCCTAAACCTAACCCTAACACTAAACTTAAACCTAACCATAACACTAAACCTAACGTGAACTCTAATGCTAACCCTAACACAAACCATAACCCTAACGCTCAAACTAACACTTACCCTAACCTTAACCGTAAATCTAACCCTAATCTTATCCATAATTTTAACCTTAACCCTAACAAAAACCCTAACCATAACCCTAACACTAACACAAACTCTAACCCTAATTCTAACACTAACGATACTGATACCATTAAACCAAACACTAATCTTTTTTTTTATTGTTGGTTGTTCAAAATATTACATAGTTCTTGGTATATCATATTTAACACTTTGATTCAAGTGGGTTATGAACTCTTAACACTAACTCTAAAACTAACACTAACCCTAAGTTTTAACCGAACCCTAACATTAACCCTAACCCTTACCTAACACTAAACATAACCATAACCCTAACATGAACCCTAAACCTAATGCTAAAAATAACCGTAACACCATCCTGAATGCTAACCTAACCCAAAGCCTAACTCTAACACAAACCCTAACCCTAAACCTAACCTTAACATTAATCCTAACCCTAAATTAATCCTATCCCTAAACCTAACACTACATCTAACCCTAACCCTAACACTAACACTAAACCTTAACCTATCCCTAAACCTAACACTATCCTTAAACCTAACCATGAACCTAACTCTAACCCTAACTCTAAAACTAACACTAACCCTAACAATAACACTAACAATAACACTTACCCTAACATTTACAGTAACCTGAACCCTAACCCTAACCCCAAACCTAAAACTAACGCTAAACATAACCCAAACAGAACCCTAAACCCCAACCCTAAACCTAAACTTAATCCTACCTGTAACCCTAAACCAAACACTAACCCTAACCCTAACACAAACAATAACACTATACCTAACACTAACTTAAAACTAAACCCTAAACCTAGTGCTAAAACTAACTGTAACACTATCCTTAAACCTAACCCTAACCCTATTCCTAATCCTAACCGTAAGTCTAACACTAATCTTAACACTAACACTAACTCTAAACCAAAAACTAAACCTACCCCTAATCCTAATTGTAACCCTAACCCTAACCCTAACACTAACACTAACATAAAAGGTAATACTAATCCTAATGCTAACACTTACACTAAACCTAACCCTAACCGTAACCCTATCCCTAACACGAACCCTAATCCTAACACAAATCCTAACTGTAACCATAACACTAACACAAATTCTGAACCTAAAACTAATACTAACACTAAACCTCAACTAACACTAACCCTAAATCTAATCCTAATTTTAACCCTAACCCTAACACTACATCTAACCCTAAACCTATCTCTAACCTAACACTATACTTAACCCTAACCCTAAACCTAATCATAAACTAACACTAAACATAACCCTAACCTTATCCCTAAAACTAACCCTAACAATAACCCTAACACTAAAATTAACCCTAACACTAATGTTAAATGTAACCCTAACACAAAACCTAAACCTAACAAAAACCCTAATCCTAACCCTAAACCTAACCGTAACACTACCAATCCGAACACTTACCCTAAACCTAACACAAACCCTAACCCTTACTATACCACTATCCCTAACCTAACCATAACCCTATTCCTAATCTAAACCTAAACCTAACCATAAACTTAAAACTAACCTTAACCCAAACTCTAACCATAACACTAATACTAACTCTAACCCTAACCGTAAACATTATCTTAAATCTAACCCTAACACAAACACTAACCCTAACCATAAACCTAACCTAATTTTAAACCTAACCCATAAATAACCCTAACACAAATCCTAACTGTAAATTTAACCATAACCCTAACCCTAACCCTAACTCTAAACCTAACACTAACTCTAACCCTAACTCTAAACAATATCTTAAATCTAACCCTAACACAAACACTAACCCTAACCATAAACCTAACCTAATTTTAAACCTAACCCATAAATAACCCTAACACATATCCTAACTGTAAATTTAACCCTAACCCTAACCCTAACCCTAACTCTAACCCTAACACTAACTCGAAACCTAACTCTAACCGTAACCCTAACACTAACCCTAACCCTTATCTTAAGAGTAATTCTAACGCTAATCCTAACCATAACCCTAAGCTAACCATCACAATAAAAGAAAACCCTAACCATAATTCTAACTCTAACACAAACTCACACCCACCATAACCCTAAAACTAACACCAACACTATCCCTAACAATAACCCTAACACTAAATCTAAAACTAAACCTATCCCTAAACCTTACCCTAACACAAACACTAACCCTAACACTAACCCTAACCCTAACACTAACCCTAACACTAACCCTAAACCTAACCCTAACACAAATCCTAACGCTAACCCTAACCTTAAAACTAACACTAAACCTAAACCTAAACCTAACCATAACATTTACGCTAACCCTAACCCTTACGCTAATCCTAAACCTAACTCAAACACTAACCCTGACACTAACCCTAACCTTAACACCTACTCTAAACACAATCCTAACACTAATCCTAAACCTAAACGTAACACTAACACTAACACTAACAGTAATCTGAACCCTAACCCTAAACCTACCAAAAACATTAACCTAACCCTAACACAAACCCTCACACTACCCCTACCCCTAACCCTAACCCTAATCCTAGCTGTAAACCTAAACATAACTCTAATTTTAAACCTAAACAAAAAGATAACAGTTATCCCAACATTAACCCAAACCCAAAACCTTATCCTAACTGTAAAACCATCCCTAACCCTAACTCTAAACCTAATCCTTAATCAAACCCTACCCCTTACCCTAAACCTAATATTAACCCAAACACTAACCCTAAACCTAACACTAAACCTAACCATAACCCTAATTCTAACACTAATATTTACCCTAACCCTAACACTAAATCTAAACCTCACCCTAAACCTAAACCTAAGTATAACACTAACCTAATCCTAACCCTAACACTAACCCTATCTCTAACCCTAACCCTACCTACAACCCTAATCCTACGTGTAAAAGTAACTCTAATTCTAACCCAAACCTTAAAACAAACACTAAATGTAACCATAAACCTAACACTAACAGATTGACTACAATTAGCCTAACACTACCTATCTCTAACACTAACTAACACTAACGCTAACCCTAACACAAACCCTAACCTTAACCATAACAATAACCATAACTAACACTAACCCTAACCCTAACCTAATACTACACCTAACCCTAAACCTAAAATTAACTATTACCCTAACACTAAACCTAACACTATCCCTGACCCAAACCCTAACACATACCTTAAGTCTAACCCTAACAAAAACCCTAAACCTAACCCCAGCCCTAATCTAACCTAATTTTAAACCTAACTCTTACCATAACCCTAACACTAACAAAAAACCTAACCCTTACCCTAACACTAACCCTAAACATAATTCTAACCATAACCCTAACACAAAACCTAATCCCAACCATAACAATAACACTAACACTAAATCTAACCATAACCCTAACCGTAATGCTAACACTTACCCTAACCTTAAACCTAATCCTTATCCTAAACCTATCCCTCACACAAACCCTTACCCTAACCCTATCACCATCCTAACCCTAACCCAACAACTAACCCTAATCTAATCATAACCTAAAACAAACCATAACACTAACCTTAACCCTATCTGTAAGAGTAACTCTAACCCTAATGTTAACTCTTACCCTAACCCTAAACTTAACTCTGTCCCCGTAACACGAAACCTAACCCTAACACAAAACCTAACCATAACCCTAACACAAACACAAATTTAACCCTATCCTTAACCCCAATGCTGATAAAAATGCTAACCCTAACCTTAAACCTAACCCTAAATCTTAAACTAACCCTAACTCAAAACCTGACCCTAACCCTAACCCTAAATCTAACCTTAACCCTTACATAACACTAACCCTAACCCTAACACTAACACTATATCTAACCCTTAAACTGTACCTAAACCTAACACTTTCCTTAACCGTAACCCTAAACCTAACTATAAACCTAACACTGAACCTAAACCTAACCCAAACCATATCCCTAACACTACCAATCCTAAACCTAACCCTAAACCTAACACCAACCCTAACCAAAACACTAACCATAATCTAACCCGAACCTAACCATAACCTAACATGAAACCTAAAACTAACCTTATCCCAAACCCTAACCATTTCCCAAACTCTAACACTTTTATTAAATCAAACCCTAACACAAATCCAAACCCTAATCCTAACCTAATTTTAAACCTAAACCTTATCATAATCCTAACCATAATCTTAACCATAACCTTAAACCTAACCCTAACCTAGCCGTAAACATAACCCTAAAACAAACCCTAACACTAACCTAACACTAACCCTAACACTAACCTAACACTAACCCTAAACCTAACCCTAACAGTAAGCCTAACACTAACCATAACCCTAAACTTAAATGTAACTCTAACCCTCATCCTATCCAAAAGCCTAACCCTAAACCTAAACCTAACAAAAACTCTAACCGTAACCCTTACACTAACACAAACTCTAACTCTAACCCTAACCCTAACATTAACACTAACCCTTATACTAACCCTAAAACTAAATTGAAAACCAACCCTAACCCTAACCTTTGCTTTAACCCTAACACTAATCCTAAATTTTACCTAACACTAATCCTAACCCTAAACCCAACATTAACCCTGACCCTAACACTAAACCTAACCCTAACACTAACCCAAACCAAAAACCAAACCCTAATGCTAAACCTAACCATAACTCTATACCTAAACCTAACACTAACCCTCACACTTACCATAACACAAACCCTAACGGTAAACCTAACATATATCCTAATTCTAACCCTAACTGCTGAGGGCCATTGTCAAGTAGGAATGACGCTTCAAAATTTCCTTGCCAGCATACCCCATGTTAAATGGATTTTGCTGTTGACATTGCATGTAAGGTGACCTTGCTCAAGGACCAAGGCAGATCCGGGTTTAGAGCTGATCAGGTTTGAGGAAGTATCCCACTCCTTAGGGTGTTCCCAGTTTAAGACAAAAGGAGTTTTAGGGAAGTTGGAGGTAGAAGATTATTGCTGCTGGGAGTAGGGCGTGCCTGCTGCCTGAGTTCCCGCTGAGTTCTCGTGGAGAAAAAGTATTTAGGACGTGTATTGTGGGGGAGATAGAGAATTTTCCCCTGAGTATGTGTGGAGGCTGGTGTGAGATCGGGAATAAAGAATTGCTGTTTGAATCTACAAGGTGTGTGGTGGCTTGTGATTCTGGTGCCAAGCCGAGACCTTGGCACCTAACCATAAACTTAACACTACCAATCCTAACCCTAACCCTAAAAATAACCATAACCCTAAAACAAATCCGAAACTTAACCATAACACTAAACCTAAACTAACCCTTACTCTAACCCTAACCTAAACCTTATCCTAACCCTAAACCTAAAACTAATCTTAACCAAAACCCTAACACTAACCCTAACCCTAACCCAAACACTTATTTTATATCTAAACCTAACACAAACTCTAACCCTAACCCTAACACTAACCCTAAACTTAACTCTAAAATTAAACCTAACACTAACTTTAACCCTAAACTTAACGATAACTCTAACCCTAATCGTATCTGTAACCCTAACCCTAACCCTAACACTAAATCTAATAAAAATCCTAAACTTAACCTTACACTAACACAAACTCTAACCCTAACCCTAACCCTAACACTAACACTAACCGTAACATTATACCTGACACTAAATCTAAAACTAACCCTAACCCTATCCCTTACTCTATCCCAAACACTAACCCTAACACTAACCCTAAATTTTACCTAACACTAATTCTAACCCTAACCCTAATATTAAACTTAATCTTAACAGTAACTGTAACCCTAACACTAATCCAAACCCAACCCTAACCCTAACGCTAAAACTAACCATAACACTATCCCTAACCCTAACCCTAATCTTAAAGCTAACCCTAACCCTAACCCTAACACAAAACCTAACCCTAATATTAATCCTAAGCCTAAACGTAACCCTAAAACTACATCTAACCCTAACTCTAACACTAACACTAAACTTAAAACTATTCCTAAACCTAACACTATCCTTAACACTATCCCTAAAGCTAACCATAAACCTACCTCTTACCTTAACCCTAACCCTAAACCTAACACTAAATCTAAACCTAACCTTAACACAAACCCTAACCCAAACCCTAAAACTTAAGCCAACCCTAAACCTAACCCTAAATCTAACACTAACACAAACACTAACCCTAACCCTAACCCCAAGCTAACCTTAAACCTAACCCTAACACTTTCCCTAATACTAAACTGAACCCAAACCCTAACACTTACCCTAACACTAACTCTAAACATAACACTTACCCTAAACTTAACACAAACCTTAACCTAAAACTAACCCTAACCCTAACTCTAATGCTCACCGTAAACTTAACCCTAACCTTAACACAAACTCTAACACTATCCCTAACCTAACCCTAACACAAACCCTAACCCTAACCCCCAACCTAACAATAACCCTAAACCTAACCCTAACAATGACTCTTACACTAACCCTAACCCTTATCCTAAGTCTAATACTGAACTTAACCGTAACAGTAACCCTAACACTAACACTAAACCTAAACCTAACCCTAAAAAAAACCTTAAACTAACCCCAAAACTGACCCTATCCCTAACACTACCTCTACCGTAATTTTAACTCTAACCCTAACACTTACCCTAACCTTAAACCTAAAACTTACACTTAGCCTAAACCTAACCTTAACCCTAATACTAACCCTAAATCTCACCCTATCACTAATCCCAACTCTATCCCAAACCCTAATCCTAACCCTAACCAAACCCTTAGCCTAACACAAAACGTAACTCTAACACTAACCTTAACCCTACCCTAACACTAAACCTAACCTCTACCCAAACCATAACTTTAATCCTAATCCTAACCCTAAATTTAATCCTAACTCTAACCCTAACCCTAACACTTACCCTAACCCTAACACAAACACTAACCCTAACCATTATAGAAACCCTCACCTAAACCTAACCCAATCCCTAACATAAATGTAAACCTATACCTAACTCTGAACATAACCATATATCTAACCTTGAATCTAAACCTAACCTTCACCCTAACACATACCCTAACCCTTACACAAACACTAACTCTAACACTAAAACTAACACTAACCCTAACTGTAACTCTAACCCTAACCCTAAAAATAATCCTAACCGTAAAACTAAACAAAACCGTAAACCTAAACCTAACCCAAACCCCAACTCTAACCCTAAAGCTATTTCTAACTATAAAACTTACACTAACACTAAACTTACACTAACCCTAAAACAAACCCTAAGCCTAACCCTAAACCGAATGCCTACCACTAACCTAATGCTTACCCTAACCCTAAACCTAACCCTAACCATACTGTAACCCTAACCCTAACCATAATCATAAAGGTAACCCTATAGTAACTCTAACCCTAAAACTAACCTAACGCTAACCCTAGCACTAAACCTAACTCTAACTCTAAAACTAACCATGATCCAATCCCTAACCATAACCCTGAATCGAACCATAACCTGTAACCTAATACTAACCCTAACCCAAACCCTCACACTAACTCTAATCTTAAACCACACCCTAACCATAAAACTAGCCCTAACACTAACCTTAAACCTAGCCATATATCTAACTCTAACCTAATCCTAATCTTTTCACTATCCATAATCTTAACACTAACCCTAACCGTAACCCTAAACTTAACACTAACACTAACCCTAACCATATCACAAACCTCAAACCTAACCCTAACCCTAACACTAAACCTAACTCCAAACCTAACATTAACCTTAAAAATTACCATAACACTAAACCTTCCCTAACCCTAACTCTAACACAAACCCTAACCCAAACCTTAACCATAATCCTAACCTAACACTAACCCTAAAATTAATTCTAACACTAACCCTAACCATAAACCTAACATGAACTCTAACCCTAACCCTAACACTCACCGTAACCCTAACCATAACCCTAAACTTAACTGTAAACCTAACCCTCATTCAAACCCTAAACCTTACACAAAACCTAACCCAAACCCTAACATTAACAAAAAAACTAACTCTGACAAAAACCCAACCCTATACCGAACATTAATCCTAACCTTAACCATAACCCTAAACCAAAACCAAACCTAATCCTAAAAGAAACAATAACCCTAACCCTAACCATGACACAAAAACTAATGCTAACCCTAACCGTAACACTAACCCTAACTGTTGCCCTAACCCTAACCCTAACCCTGACACACACCCTAACCCTAAGACAAACCCTAACGCTAACCATAAATTTAACCATAACCTAACTTTAACCCTAACACTAACCTAATGCTAACCCTTACCTTAAACCTAACCCTAACTCTAAAACTAACCTTAACTCAAACCATAAACCTAACCCTAGCACAAATGCTAAATGTAACCTTAGTTTATCCCTAACAGAAACCCTAACCCTAACCTAACCCTGACCCTATCCTACCCCTAACCCAAATCCTAAACATAACCATCACCTGAACCCTAACACTAACCCTAACATTAAGATAAACCCTTACCCTAACCCTAACACTAACCCAAAAAATAACCATAACCCTCAACATTACACTAACCCCTCTCCTACCCTAACACTAACACTAAATCTAATCATAACCCAAACCCTAAACCTAACACTTACACTAACCCTAAACTTAAACCTAAACCTAACCCTAACCCTAACACTAACCAAAAACCCAAACCTATCCCTAAATCTAATTCTAACTGTATCCCTAAACTTAACCCTAAACTTAACTCTAACACAAACCCTAATGAGAACCTTAACCTTAACCATAACTCTAAACCTAATCCTAACAGTAACCCTAAACCTAATTCTTACATAACCCTAACTCTATCCCTAACTATAACACTAACACTAACCCTTACTCTAACCCTATCGTAATGCTAGCACAAAACCTCTCCCCAACCCTAACACTATCACTAACACTAAAACTAACCATTAACATAAACCTAACACTAAGCCTAACTCTAACAATAACAATAACACTAACTCTAACATTAACCCAAACACTAACCCTAAACTACATAGTAACCCTAACACTAACCCTTATTTTAACCCATCATAACTCTAATCTTAATCCTAACTGTAACCCTAAACCTAACACTAACCATAACCTTAACAGAAGCCCTAAGCCTAACCCTAACCATAACACAAAACATAACCCTAACCCTAAAACAAACCCTACCACTAAGGCTAATCATAACCCTAACCCTAAATTTAAACCTAACCAGAAACAGTACCCTAACACTTACCCTAAATATAACCCTAATACAAACCTTACCCTAACCCTAACTCTAACTTAATTTTAAACCTAACCCTTACATAACCCTAACCTGAATCCTAACAGTAACTGTAACTGTAATCTTAACCCTAACTGTAACCCTAACCAAAAGTCTAATCATAACCCTTACACTAACACAAAATCTAACCCTAAACGTAACATTAACACTAACACTAAAACTAACACTAACCACAACATTAAATCTAAACCTAACCTTAACTTTAACCATTACTCTAACCCAAACACTAACCTTAACTCTAACCTTAACTTTTACCTAACACTACTTCTAACCATATTCTAACATTAACCCTAAGCCTAACCCTAACCCTAACCCTATCCCTAACATCAACCCAAACCCAAATCCTAAACCTACCATAAAACCTAAACATAAAGCTAAACCTAAACCCAAACCTAATCCTAACACAAAACCTAATATTAACCCTAACATTAACCCCAACCCTAAATCTAACCCTTACCCTAAACCTACCACGACATTTCACCCTAAACCTAACACTAAATTTAACCCTAAATCTATCCCTAAACCTAACACTATCCTTAACTCTAACCCTAAAGCTAACAATAAACCTAAGTCTAAACCTAACACTAACCCTAAACCTAACACTAACCCTAACCCTAACCTTAACACAAACCCTAACCCAAATGCTAACACTTAAGCTAACACTAATCCTAACCTAAAATCTAAACCTAACAAAAACCCTAACCCTAAACCTAACCCTAAGCTAATCCTAAACCTAACCCAAATCCTAACTGTAACTGTAACCTTAAACCTAACACAATCCCTAACACAAACCCTAACCCTAACCCTAATAAACCTAAACCTAACCCTAACAATAACCCTTACACTAAACCTAACACTAACCCGATTCCTAACACTAACTATAAACCTAACAATATACCTAACCCTAACAAAAACATAACACTAACCGTAACACTAACCCTAAACCTAACCCTAACCTAACCCTTACACTAACCATATAAATAATCATATTCCTAACACTAACTCTAACCGTAACCCTAAACCTAAATCTAACACTTACCCTAACACAAAACCTAAAGCTTACACCCTAACCCTAACCTTAATCCTAACACTAACCCTAAATATGAACCTAACACTAATCCCAACTCTAACCTTACCCTATTTTTAACCCTAACCATAAGCCTAAGCCTAACACAAACCCTAGTTTTAACACTAATGCTAACCCTAACCCTAAAACTATCACTAAACTTAATCTCTACCCTAACCCTAATGATAATCCTAACTGTAACCCTAACCTTAACCCTAACACTATCCCTTACCATAACACTAAACCTAACCCTAATACAAACTCTAACACTAACCATAATACATACCCTAACGTAACCCTAGCCATAAATAAACCCTAAACCTTTACCTAACATAACCCTAAATCTAACCTAGAACCTTACCCTAAACCTAACTCTAACACATACCGTAACCCTAACACTAACACTAACTCTAACCCTAACACTAAAACTATCCCTAACCCTAACACTAACCATAACCCTAACCATAATCTTAACACCAAAACTAACCATAACCATAACCCTAAACTTAACCCAAATGCCAACTCTAACCCTAAAGTTATTTCTGTGCGTAACATTAACGCAAAAACTAACCTAACCCTAAAACAAACACTATACCTAATCCTAACCCTAACCCTAATCTTAAGACTAAACCTAACCCTAACCATAAAATTAACACTAAATTAACTCTAACCCTAACACTAACCTAACATTAAACTAACCCTAAACCTAACTCTAAATTTAAAACTAACCTTAACCCTAACCCTAACCTTAAACCTAAACCTAAGACTTATCCTAACCCTAATACTAATTCTAACCCTTTCCCTAAACTTAAACTTAAACCTAAGCCTTACCCTAACCCTAATACTAATTCTGATCTTAACCCTAACCCTAACCCTAATACTTACATTAACCCTAAACCTAACACTAACCCTAACTGTAACCCAAAACTTAACACTAACCCTAAACCTAACACTAATAAAAATCTTAAACCTAACACTAAACCTAATATTAAACCTAACTGTAATCCTAACACTAAAACTAACATAACACTAACCATTACCATTACACTAACCCTTTCCTTATCCCTAAAATTAACACAAACCCTAACCCAAATCATAACCTTGAACTTAACCAAACACTAAACCTAACTTAATTTTAACACTAACCCTAACCGTAACCTAACCCTAACCCTAACCCTAACACTTACCAAACCTAAATCCTAACCCTAAGGATAAACCTAAACTTAATTCTATACCTAAACCTAACGCTACCCCTAACCCTTACAATTACCATAACCGTAACTTTAAACGTAACTCTAAACCTAACACTAACCCTAACCCTAATAATACAGCTAACTTAACCCTTATACTAACACTAAACATAAACCTATCTCTAAATATAACACTATACTTAACCCTAACCAAAAAACTAACCATAACTCTAACCTTAAGCCTAACCCTAAACCTGACCCTAACCCTAACACTAACACCAACCCTAACACGTACATAACACTAACCCCAACCCTAAAACTACATCTAACCTTAAACCTATCACTAAACCTAATACTATCCTTATCCCTAACACTAAACCTAGCCATAAACCTAACACTAAACCTAAACCTAAACCTAACCCTAATCCTAAGTCTAAACATAACCCTAACCTTAACACAAACCCTAACCCTAATCCTAACACTAAAATGAACCCTAACACTAACGCTAAATCTAACCCTAACACAAACCCTAGCCCTAACCCTAACCCTAACACAAACCCTAGCCCTAACCCTAACCCTAACACAAACCCTAATCCTAAACCTAAACCTAACCCTAACAATACAAATCCTAACCAAAACCATAACCCTACCACTAACCTTAATATTAACACAAACCCTAACACTAACCATAACACTAACTCTAACCCTAATGCTATCCCTAATCTAACCCTGTACTTAACACTCAAAATAACCTTAACGCAAACCCTATCCCTAACTTTAACACTAACCCTAATTCTAACCCTAATCCTTATCTTAAGTCTAACCCTAACACAAACCCTAATCCTAAACCTAAACCTAATCTAATTTTAAATCTAACCCTTATCATAACCCTAACCCATATTGTAACTGTAACCCTAACCCTAACCCTAACGCTAACCCTAAACCTAACAAAAAACCTAACCCTAACACTAACACTAAACCTAACACTAACTGTACTTCTAGCACTAAACCTAACCCTAACCTTACCCGTAACTCTAACCCTAATCCTATACATAACTCTAACTGTAACCCAAACAAAAAACCTAACCATAAACCTAATACTAACACAAACTCTAACCCTAACACTAACACTAACACTAATCCTATCACTAACCCTAACAATAAATCTAAAACTAACCCTAATCTTAACCATTACCTTAACCCTAACACTAACACTAACACTAAACCTTACCTAACACTAAACTTAACCCTAAACCTAACATTATCCCTAACAGTAACCCTAACCCAAATACAAACACTAAACCTAATACTCAACCTAATCATAATGCTATCCAAAACCCTAAACCTAACCAAACCCTAACACAAACCCTAACCCTAACCATAACCAGAACATTAACCCTAACCCTAACCCTAATACTATATCGAACTCTAACCCTAACAATAAAAATAACCCTAAACCTATCTCTAAATCTAACACTATTCTTAACCCTAACCTTAAAGCTAAACATAAACATAACTCTAACCCAAACCCTAACCCTAATTCTAAAACTAACCCTAACCCTAACCTTAACTTGAACCCTAACCAAAACCCTTACACTTAACCTAACCCTAACCCTAACCCTAAATGTAACCCTAACCCTAAAACTAACACTAAACCTAATGCTAACTAAAAACTTACACTAAAATGAACCCTAAACCTAAGCCCAGCAATAACTCTAACCCTAAGAGTAACTCTATCCCTAAAACAAGCCCTAACCATAACCCTAACCCTAACACTAACCTAATCCTAACCCTATCTTAACCCTTACACTAACCATAAAACTAACCCTATCCCTAACACTAACCCTAACGTAACACTTAATGTAACCCTAAAACTCAACCTTTCACTTACACAAACCCTAACATTAACCCTAACACTAACACTCAATCTAATCATAACACTAATCCCAACTCTAATTTTAACCCTCAACCTAACCCTAACAGTAAACCTAAGCCTAACACAAAAAATAATCCTAACCCTAACACTAACCCTAACCCTAAGCCTAACACTAAACCAAACCTCCACACTAAACCTAATGCTAATCTTAAACATAAACATAACCTTAACCCTAACCCTAACCCTAACATTAACACTAACCCTAAACCTAAGCCTAACACTAAAGCATACATCTACACTAAACCTAACCCTAATCCTAAACGTAAACCTACCCTTAACCCTAACCCTAACCCTAACACTAACCTTACCCTAACACAAACCTTAAACCTAACCATAATACTAACCCTCACCTAAACCTAACCTTTACCCTAACCTAAACCTGACCCTCTACCTAAATCTAAACATAAACTTAAATCTTACCTTGAACCTAACCCTAACCCTAACCCGAACCATTCACTAACCCTAACCCTAACACTAACTTTAATCTTAACACTAAAACTAATCCTAACTCTAATACTAAAACTAACCCTAAACATAATCCTAACCCTACCACTAACCCTAACTGTAACACTAAACATAACACTAATCCTAACCCTAACATTAATCCTAAAACAAACCCTAAACATAACCTAACACTAACACTAACATTAACCCTAAACCTAACCCTAACCCAAAACCTAACCGTAACCATAACCCTAACCCAACCCTAATTCTAACTATAACACAAACACTAACCCTACCCTAACAAAAGAATTCTAATGCTAACCCTAACCATAACACTAACCTAAACCTTACCATTACTCTAACACTAATTCTAACAGTAAGCCTAAACCTAACCCTAACACTATCCTTAACCCTCACCCTAACTCTAACTCTATCACAAATCCTAACAAAAACAGTAACCATAAAAATAACTAAAATCCTAACACAAATCTTAAACTTAACCCTAATCCAAACCCTAAAGCAAACCCTTACCCTATCAGTAAAGTTAACCCTAACCTAACTAGAACCCTAATCCTAACCTAACACTAAACCTAAACCTAACTAACCTTAACCGAAACCCTAACCATAACCCTAACACAAATGTTAAACCTAACCCTAAATCTAACCCTAACACAAACCCTAAGCCTAACCCTAAAATAATCCTAACCCTATTTCTAAACCTAAGCCTAATCCTAACAGTTACCATCACCTGAACACTAACCCTAGTGCTAACATTAAAAAAAAACTTAACCCTAAACCTAAAATTAACCCTAAATCTAACCAAAACCCTAAACCTTATACTAACCTTAACCTTAAATGTAACCATAACTCAAACTCTAATCGTAATCCTAACCCTAAACCTATTACTTACCCTAACCCTAATGATAACCCTAACCCTAACCCTGAACCTAAGACTAACCCAAAACCCAAAACTATCCCTAAAGCTAATCCTTACCGTAACCCTAAACTTAATCCTAACCCTAAATCTAGCACAAACCCTAATGATAACCCTAACCCTAACACTAACACTAATCTTAATTTTAACACTAAGCCTAACCCTAACCCTTAACCTAACCTAACCCTAACCCTAACCCTAAACCTTCCCTAACCCTAACCCCATCCATAACCCTAACACTAAACTAACCCTAACACAAATGGAACCCCAATACTAACCCTATCACTAACACTAACCTAACCATTAACCTAAACCTAACATTAATCCTAACTCTAAACTGAAACCTAACACTAAACCTAACATTAAAAATAACCCTAACCCAAACCCAAACAGTGACCCTAACACTAACCCTAATCCTAACCCTAACACAAACTCTAAACCTAATCATATCTCTAACACTAAATCTAACCATAAACATCACCTTAACTGAAACCCTAAACCTAACCCTAACCCAAAAACATAACCTAACCCTAACCCTAAAACTAACCCTACCACTAACCCAAACCCTAACACTAAGTGTAACCCTAAACCTAACATTGACTATAACCCTAACCCTTATCCTTACACTAACAGTAACTCTAACTCTAAACCTAACCTGATACTAAACCTAATTCTAACATTAACCCTGTCACTAACCGTAAACCTATCCCTAATCCTTGCACTATCCCAAAATCTAAAACTAAACCTAACCATTAAAATAACACTAACCCTAACCCTAAACCTGACACTAACCCTAACAGTATCCCTAACCTTAACACAAAGCCTAAAACAAACTGTAACCCTAAACATAACCCCAACAGTAACTGTAACACTAACCGTAACACAAATCATAACTCTAACCCTAACACCAACGCTAACCCTAAACCTAACACTAACCCTAACCATAAAACTAACCCTAAACTTACCACTACGTAAGCTTAACTCTAAACCTAAACCTTAATGTAACCCTAACAATAAAACTATCCATAACCTAAAACTAACCCTAACACTAACACTAAACCTAACACCAACAATAACCCTAAACCTAAAACTAAAACTAACCTTAACCATAACCTTAACCTTAACACTAGTACTAATCCTAACATAACCCTAACACTAATACTAACCCTAACTTTAACAAAAAACCTAACTCTCACTATAACAGTAACACTAACCTAACCCTAACCCTAACCTAATCCTAACCCTAAAACTATCCCTAACACTAAAACTAACCTTAATCCTCAATCTAAATCTAACCGTAACACAATCCTAACCTTAATCTAAACACTAACCTAACCCTAACCCTAATCTTACCCTAACTCTAACCTAACCTTAATACAAAACCTAACCAATAACATAAACCTAACCCAATCCTAATGCTAACGATAACACAAAACACTAACCCTATCCCAAACAAATAAACTCTAACCCTAACCCTAACAGTAACAATAACCTAACCCTAAACCTAACACTAATCCTAACACTAACCATAACTCAAACCCTAATCCAGTCTGTAACAATAAACCTATTCCTAACCTTAAACAAAACAAAAACCCTAACCCTAATCATAACTCTAAAATACATCCTAGCACTAACCCTAACACTAATCATAACCCTAAACCTAATCCTAACTCTAAAACTAAACCTAAACCTAACACTAAAACTAAACATAACTCTATCTTGAACACTAATAGTATCACTGAACTTAACCCATCCCTTACCCTAACACTAAACTTAACCCTAACCGTAATACTAATCCTAACTTTAACACTAACCATAACACTAAACCTAAACCTATCCCTAACCCTAAAACTAACCCTAACATAAACTTAACCCTAAACCTAACAATAACAGTATAGCTAAAACTAATCCTAACTCTAACCCTAACACTAACCCTAACCGTAGACCTAACATGAACCCTAATGCTAAACCTAACAATAAACCGAAACTTAACCTAAACCTAACGCAAACAATAAGCCTCACCCTAAACCTAACCCTAACACTTACCCGTATACTAACCGTAACCATAATGCTAAGCCTAAACCTAACCATAAACCTAACCCTAACACTAATTATAAACATAAACCTAACCCTAACCATAACAATAACCCTAACCCTAACCCTATTTTTAACACTTACTCTAATCATAACTCTAACCCTAACAATTACCCTAACCCTAACACTAAGCCTAAACCTAACACGAACCCTAACAATGACCATAATCCTAACACTAACTTAACCCTAAACCTAACCCTACAACTCAATGTAACATTAACACTAACCGTAAACCTAACACTAAACCTAACCCTAAGCCGAAGCATAAATCTAACCATAATTCTAATCATAACCGTAAACCTAACCCTAACACAAAACCTAACACTAAGCCTAACCCTAATGCTAACTAAAACACAATACCTAACCCCAAACCTAACACTAACCCTAACTCTAAACCTAAATCTAAATCTAACCCTAACCCTAATAGTAACCCTTACCATAACTCTAACATTAACCCTAACACTAACGCTAAAACTAACCTAACCCTAATGCTCACACTAACCCAAACCTAACCCTAACCCTAACACTATCCCAAACCCTAACCCTAAAGATAAAACTAACCCTAAATCTAACACTAAACCTATCTCAAACACTAACAATATCCCTAACCCTAAACTTAACACAAACGCTAACGATAAACCTAACACTAACATTAAACCTAACCCTAACCCTAACACTAACACTAAATCTAACTGTAAACAAAACCCTAACCCTAGCCCTAATCCTAAACCTAAACCTAAAACTAACTCAAACATCAACCCTAACCCTAACCCTAATACTAACTCTAAACCTAACTTTAACCTAACCCTAACACTAAACCTAAATCCAACCCTAATCCTATCACTAACCCTAAGCCTAAACCGAATCCTAAACATAACACTAACACTAAGCATAACCCTAAAACTAACACTAACCATAACACTAAACCTCACCCTAAACCTAAACCTAACTCTAACCCTAAATCTATCTGTAACCCTTACCCTAATTCTAACCCTAACCCTAAACCTAACCCTAACCATCAGCCTAACTCTAACCCTACACCTAACACTATCCCTAAAACTTACACTAACCCTAACCCTAAATCTTACCCTTATCCTAAACGTAACCCGAACCCTAGTCCTAAGCCTAACCCGACACTAACCCTAAAACAAGCCCTAAACATAACCCTAAATATAACACTAACCCTAAACCTAACCCTAACAATAACTCTAACAAAAACCCTAACCCTAAACCTAACCCTAACCCTAAACCAAATCCTAGCCCTTACCCTTACCATAACACTAAACCTAACACTAACTATAACTGAAATCCTAACAAAAACCCTAACAATACCCTAACCATCACCCTAACACAAACTCTAACCACAACACTAACTATAACCCCAATCCTAACAATATCACTAACCCTTAGTGTAACCCTAACCCTAAACCTACCCAGAACCCTAACCTAACCATTAATGATGACCCTAACCCTATCCCTAACCAGAACCCTAAACTTAACAGTAATCCTAACCCTAACACAAATCCCAAACCTAACACTAACTATAACACTAAACCTAACCCTAACCCTAACAGTAATCCTAACATTAAGAGTAACTAATGTTAGTGTAAACCTAACACTAAACCTAACACAAACCCTAACCATAACCATAACCATAACACTATTCCTTTCCCTAACACTAACAAAACCCTAACACAAACCCTAAGCAAAACCATAACCCTAAAGCAAACCTAACCCTAACCCTCACCCAAATTCTAACACTAACCCTAGCCTTTAACATAACACAAAATCTAACCCTAACTCTAACACTCACCTTAACTTCAACCCTAACTCTAACCATAAGCCTAACACCTAAACCTAACCATATCCCTAAATCTAACTCTAAACCTTACACAAACCCTAACCTGAACAGCAACATTAACCCTAACCCTAAAACTAACTAAAACCCCAACACTAACTGTAATGCTAATTTTAACTGTAACCCTAACCCTAACCCAAAACCTATCCTAACCCTAAAACAAACACCCTACCCTAACCTTAACCCTAACCTTAACCCTAACTCTATCCCTAAGCCTAAAACAAACCCTAACCCTAACCCTAACCCTAACACAAACCCCATTCTTAACCATAAAACCCTAACCTAACTCTAAACCTAACACTTACTTAACCCTAAAACTAATTTTAATAATTACCCTAACACTAACCCCCAAAATAACCCTAACCTAACCCTAACCCTAACCATAACCATAAGTCTAACCCTAATCCTAACTCTAACACTAACCCTAACCCTAACCATAACCTTAACAGAGACTCTAACCCTAATCCTAACCATAACCATAACCTTAAAAGAGACTCTAAGCCTAACCCTCTCCATAACACAAACTCTAATTCTAACCATAACAGTAACCCTAACACTAACCCGTATAGTAACCCTAACCCTAAACCTAATCTTTAACATAACACTAATTCTAACCCTAAACCTAACCCTGACACTAACTCTTGCCACAGTCTGGCTGGGCACAATTCAGAAGCCACTTGTCAAAAGAAACGAACTTTATTTTTAGAACACACACACCACACCACACAGCTCTTCAGGAATTCCCTCAGAGTCCAACTGCCACCACTGGCTTCCCACAAGCCTCTCAACCTCCCCCACCCCTCCTGCTCTTGAGGCTGATTTGCTGGATTGTGTGGGCGGAGCAAAAAACAGTCCCCCAATGAGCAGCTCCATGGTCTGAAAGGGCGGGGAAACAGCCCAATGAGCATCACCACAGATGAGCCAATCAGTTGTCAACTAGAAGTTTGCTGGGGCTGATGTGAGCCAATCATCAGCTGGCAGCTGGAAGTTTGCTGGCAGCTGGAAGTTTGCTGGGGCCCCTTTGGCTGTGGCTCTCAACATCTCCCCCTCTCTGTTTAAACAACAAGCATGTGGCTTAGGGACCATGCCTGCCTTAGGTTGTCCAATACTACATATGGGCCTTAGCTGTCATCGGATGAGCTGACCTCAAGGCGTCAGCCTCCTGTCTTAGGTTGGTACCATTGCAATTGGATCTTACCCATCATTGACTACCGGTGCAGCATACAGCCATACCTGTGGATAGGTCTTTGTACCAGAGTGGGGAGGGTGAGGTTCTTTGCCTCACCTCTATTGGCCACCAAATTTTAGCTGAACAACAATCACAAGCAGAAGGGAAGAGGATACACCAAGCCAGTGGATGGCTCCTTTTGGAGAAATTGTACCAGCGATGACACCATCAGCAAAAATACCCCAACACTACCACAAGTCGCTGCACCAACAGATAGTTCACAATGCATACAAGTGAGTTTACAATGCATACAAGTGATACATAGTCCAGGAAAGTTCTGCAAGCAGTTCAGTGATAGCTATTGCCGAAGCTGTAGATTGGTTTTATCTTTGTCTTCACCAGCACTGGGATGAAGATAGGAACTCTGGCAACAATGGTTAAAGAAAAAATTATGTAAAATTCCAGAAGGCACTAAAAGAAAACAATTTTCTGAACAGTTTACATTATCTTGAACAGAATTATTGAATATAATTAAAAAGAAAGGTGAAAGTAAACAAACAGATCTGTTAACCTCCATTTTTGTTCACATATTAAAGCAATCCTCAACAGCTGTTTACCCAATTTAAATTAAACCATTTAAATCACGTGAATTTTTAAAAAAAATATATTTGGATCCATTTTTCATGAGCACTCATCATATATGAAATATGCACATACAAATATACAACATAAAACACAAGTGTGCACATATAATATTATACATACAACACATAATATAATAGTAAAGGCCTTATAACTATTTACAGGTGAAATCTCCATTGCAATGTTTAAAAACTCTATAGTCAAAAAAATAGAACTGATCAGCAAAACATTAACCTAGGTCTGTATGAGCTCAAAAAACAAAATAGAACTTCATGATGTGAGATAGGGTAATAATAAAATAAATATTGAAAAAAGCATCCTGGTTCTGTCGCAGATGTAAGGGTAGCCAAACTGGAGTTCTGGATATCAGCTATTATGGATTTGAGCCAAATCATCTTCTTTTTGGTCTGTAGAAATCGCTTTAGTTAATCTCTCTGGAATCCAAATCAGCTGCTGTTCTCCCTGTGGAAACATACAAACAGATCTCCGACTTCAGACAATTGCTGGGACCCCTCGGGCTGTGGCTCTCAACAAACTCTAATTCTAACCTCACCGCTATCACTAACCCTAAACATATCCCAAACCCTAACACTATCCCAAACCTTAAACCAAACGATCGCATTAACAATAACAGTAATCCTAACCGTAAAACTGATACTAACCTAACCTGATCCCTAACATGAACCTTAACCCTAAACCTAACATATCCCTAAACCTCACCTTAACCCTAAAATTAATGCTAACCCTAATCCTAAATCTAACCCTAACCCTAAACCTAATCCTAATTGTAACCCTAACCTTTACACTAACACTAACACTAAGACAAACCCTAACAATAACCCTAACACTAACCAAACCAAACACTATATGTAACCCTAATTTTAACCGTAACCCTACCCGTACCTCTAACCCTAATCAAACCCTATCCCTAAACTTAACACAAAACCTAAATCTAACCCTAATCTGAAACTAAACCTAATCCTAATCCTAACACTAACACTAACCATAATCCTAACCATAAACATAACCCTAACCCTCAACTTCCTAACTCTAAATCTAAAACTAAACCTAACCCTAAACCTAATACTAACCCTAACCCTGTACCTAAATCTAACCCTAATCTTAACCATAACAGTAACCCTAAACCAAAACCTCATTCTAACACAAACCCTAAACCTAACCCTCACCTTAAACTAACACAAAACCCAACACTAACCTTAAGCATAACCTGAACACTAACCTAACCATAAGCATAACCCTAACTCTGACACTAACCATAAACATAACACAAATCCTAACCCAAACCATAACGCTAACCCTAATCTAACCCTAACCCTATCCCTAACAAAACCTTAAACCTAACCCTAACCCTAATACTAAAATAAACCTAACCGTAACCCTAACACTAATACAAACCCAAATCCCAAACCTAACCCTAAATCTAACCCTAACCCAAACCCTAACCCTAATCCTAACCTAAACCTAACCCTAAACATAAAACTAACCCAAAACCTAACCCTAAACCTAATATTACCAAAAAACCTAACCCTAAAATGAACCCTAAAACTAACCATAAACCTAAATCTTACACTAAACCTAACTGTTACCATAACCATAACAGTCACTCTAATTGTAACCCTAATCCTAAACCTAGTAATTACCCTAAACCTAACCTTAACCATAACCATAACCCTAACCCTAAAACTAACACTACCCCAAAACCCAAAACTATTCTTAAATCTCATTTTAATTGTCACCCTAAACGTAACCCTAACCCTAACTCTAACAAAAATCCTAATGATAAACCTAACACTTACTCTAAAACTAATTTTAAGACTAAGCCTAACCCTAAACCTTAACCTCACCTAACCCTAACCCTAACCCTTCCCTAACCCTAACACTATCCCTAACTCTAACACTAACCCTAACCCTAAAACTAACCTAATTCTAACATAAACGTAACCTTAACCCTAACCCTATCACTAACACTAACCCTACCCATTAACCTAAACCTAACAATAACACTAAACCTATACCTAAACCTAACACTAAACCTAATATGAACTCTAACCCTAACCGAAACCCAAACAGTGAACCTAAGACTAACCCTAATTCTAACCCTAACCCTAACTCTAAAACTAATCATATCTCTGACACTAACAATAACCATAACCATAATCTTAACAAAAACCCTAAAGCTAATCCTAAACCTAACACAAAACCAAAACCTAACCCTAAAACTAAACCTACCACTAACCCAAACAATAACCCTAATCCTAACACTACCCATAAAGGTAACCCTAACCTAACCCTAAACCTAACTCTTACCCCAATAAAAACTCTAACCTAAACCCAACCCTGACACTAAACCTAATTCTAACCTTAACCCTATCACTAACCCTAAACCTATCTGTAACCCTAACACTATCTCTAACACTAAACCTAACTCTAAAAATAACAATAACACTAACCGTAACCATAAACCTTACAATAACCCTAATAATAACCCTAACCATAACACAAACCCTAACACAAACCATAACCCTAACCCTAAACCTAACAGTACACATAGCATTAACTCTAACCCTAATTGTAACACAAACCTTAACAAAAAAACTAACCCTAAAAGTAAAAACTAACCCTAACCCTAACCCTAAAAATAACACTATCCCTAACCCTAAAACTAACACTAACACTAACACTAAACCTAACCCTAACACTAACCTAAACCTAACAATAAAACTAAACTTAACCCTAACACTACCTCTAACCCTAACCCTAAAACTCACACGAGCCCTATATTTAACACAAATCCTAACTCTGTCTGCGATAGTAACACTATACTAACTCTAACCCTAACCTAATCCTAACACTAAACCTAACCGTAACACTGAATCTAACCTTAATATTAACACTAACCCTAACCCTAACACTAACCCTAAACATAAACCTAAATCCAACCCTAACACAAACCCTAACCCTAATCTAAACAATAACTTAAACCTAATCCAAAATGTAATCATAACTGCATAACTAACCCAACCCTAACCCTAATAATAACACAAACACTAACCCTAACCTTAACGAAAAAACTCTAACCCTAACCCTAACCATAACTCTAACCTAACCCTAACCTTAACCCTAATCCTAACCCTATCCATAACTCTAACCCTAATTCTATCCGTAACTCTAAACCTATCCCTAACCTTAAACCAAAGACAAACCCTAACCCTAATGCTAATCCTAAAACAAATTTTAACCCTATCCCCAAACTAAACCTAACACTAATCTTAACCCTAAACCTAATCCTAACTCTAAAACTAACCCTAAACACAACACTAAACCTAAACCTAACCCTATAATTAACCCTAATCCTAACAGTGACTCTAACCCTAACTTTACCCTAACACTAACCCTAATTTTAACCCTAACCCTAATACTAATCATAACACTAACACTAACCATAACACTGAACCTAAACCTATCCCTAATCCTAACATTAACCCTAAAAGTAAACCTAACAATAACACTATAGCTAAACCAAACCCTAAACCCTACACTAAACCTATCTGTAAACCTAACACAACCCTAACAATAAACCTAACAATAAACCGAAACTTAACCTTAACCTAACACTAACACTAAGCCTAATCATAAACCTAACCCTTTACCTAACCCATATCCTAACCGTAACCATAATGCTAATCCTAAACCTAACCATAACACTAATTCTAAAGCTAAACCTAACGCTAACAATAACACTAACCCTAACACTAATGCTATTTTTAACACTAACTCTAAATGTAACTCTAACCTGACACTGACATTTATCTCAACCCTAACCCTAACACTAATCATAACCCTAACATGAACCCTAAAAATTACGATAATCCTAACACTAAGCCTAACTCTAAACCTAACCCTAACACTCACGGTAACAGTAACCCTAACCTTAACCCTAACACTAAACCTAACGTTAAGCCTAAGCATAACTCTATACCTAAGACTATCCATCACTCTAAACATAAACCTAACATAAAACCTAACACTAAGCCTAAACCTAACCCTAACTTTAACACAATCCCTAACCCAAACACTATCACTAACACTAACACTGATCCTAACACTAACTCTGACTCTAAATCTAAATCTAACCTTAACCCTAACCCTCACCATAACCCTAACACTAACCCTAACATTAACACTAACCCTTACATAACACTAACCCTAACTCTTACACTAACCCTAACATAAACCTAACCCTCACACTAATTCTAAACCTATTCCAAAACCTAACATTATTTCTAACCCTGACACAAAACCTTACCCTAAATATAACACTAACAGTAACCCCTACACTAATCCTAACCCTAACGAACAATAACCCTAATCCTAAAAGTAACACAAACACTAACCCTAAACCAAACACTAACCGTAAATCTAACACTAACCCTAACCTTAACCCTAAACGTAACCCTAAATCTAACCGTAAACAAAACCCTAACCCTAACTCTAACCATAACCTAACACTAATACTAACACTAACCCTTAACCTAACACTAACCCTAACCCTAACACTAAACTTAACCCTAACCCTAACACTAACCCTAATACTAACTGTAAAACTAACCCTAAAACTAACACTAACCCAAGCCCTAACACAAACCCTAACCCAAAACTTATTCCTAAACCTAACCTAAACCTAACGCTAACCCTAATACTAACACTAACCTTAACTGTAATCCTAACACTAACATTAAACCTAACCCTGACCATAACACTAACCATACACCTAACCCCAAAACTAGCCCTAACCCTCACCCTGAACTTATCCCTAATACTAAACATAACCCTAACCCTAAACCTAACCCTAACTGTAAATCTAACCCTAACACAAACCCTACTGTAAACCTGACCATAATCTAACCCTAACGCTAATCCGAATCCTAACCGTAACTGTTACACTAACCCTAACCCTAACACTGGCACTAATGCTAACCCTAACCCTAACCATAACTGTCGTGACCCCTTGCCCGCAAGGAAGACGCAACTCGGGAATCTTCTCTCAGCAGTTTATTCAGGTCCTTGATACTTTTTCTTCTTTCAGCTGTTTATTCAGGCCTTTGTATTGACATGTCTTTTAGCTTCTACTGCTACTCCTACTACTACTCCTACTGCTACTCCTACTACTACTATTACTACTACTACTACTACCACTACTGCTACTCCCGTGTGCCCCAGCCTTAATAAAGCAGATAAAGCCCCAATGCACAACTGCCACGTGGACTTTTCTCATAGGGTGCCAAGTCACAGCGTGCCAACTCATTCTGATAAGGAGTTGTTTGTCACAGACTACAGGGGAAACCAGCGCCATCTTGTAATGGCGGCCACAGTTCACAGAAACGGCTCACCACAGTTCCCCCTTTTTTGTTTTATTACGACAATACAGGCGAGAGTAGAGGTCCTATCCCACTGTGCAGAAGTGGCTGCATATGGTCCAGCCTAAGGAGGGCCCTTCCCCAGATTTGGCTCCATATCAGCCGACGCCTTTTTTCGTGGGGCGGGGCGTGGACGTCAAACCCGCATGCAATAGGACATGCTCTCCTTGAGGTCCACTTCAAGGATCACTCAAGTGCAGTGTCTTGCCTCGCATCCTGTATCATGATGATGGTAGACAAAGGGGAACAGCTGAGGCTGAACTGTGGCTGTATAGAAATACGATGACAAACAAGTTGGCAGCACCCTGAAAGAAAGGCACGGACAGCAGAAAAGGGGAGAAATTCGGTCGTGACATCTGCCATTGTTAGATAAAGGCCAAGACGTTCCCGTGGAATCTCAGGTGGATAAACAGGAGGCCTAGTGAGCTGGCCACTTCGACATGCAGAACAAAGAATTAGGGGCTGGGCCCCCGGGGGCCAGGGAAGGCCTGCTATCAGCAAGTTCCCCTCTTTTGTTTATTGCATGTCAAAGGGAATCAAGTAGCCCCTGTCTTAGGTCGTCCACCGCCCCTGCACTGCTTACCCGTCTCTGGGGAGGCCCCACTCCCCTGTCTTAGGTTGTAGTGCAAGCGTGGAAGTTGCCCGTCACTGGGTACTACAAGATCAGCTCAGCGTGTTGTGGCCAACAGGACATTGTTATGGTAACCGCCTCCATAAACAGGACCCATGACCATCACCATCAAATGGCAGGTGTAGTTGGACTGTAAGATTAGCTAGCAAAGATCCTAGTGCAGAAAGGCAGGGAGGAGAGGTATGCACAAAGGAAAGATATGGTAGAAGTTCCAACACTAGAAGAGTGACAAAAGAAGGACATGTCGATCCCAGTGCAATGTTATAATAACTTGGGGTGCAACGACCATGTCAAAGGTTTACTGTTTAAGATGCGCAAGCCAGACCTGTGGCGAGTTGCCATTTTCTAAAGCAGCAAGAGCTTGTATGATCATAGCCTTATCGTGAGCACTGCGGGCCTTGAGGCGACAGAGAAACCACAAGCAGAGAAACATACCAAAGCAACACATAGTACCAAAAATGTCTACTCCCACCCACTCCTTAAAAAAGGAAAAGGCAGAAGATATCCAAAATATCCAAGTGGTGAATTGACTCAAGGTCACTGGATTGACATGGGTGCTATTCAAAACAGCAATCTGAGTTAGTTGAGACTGGATCAAGTTTTCTGCTTCCATGGACCAGGTTCCGGATAGATACTCTCCGATGATGCATGAGGCATTTCTGGAATCATAAAATCTGACAGAGGTTATACATAAATGTGCTCGTTGATCAATACAACCCAAATGTACTAGGTCAGACAATTCCTCAACTTGAGCTTGAGGCAAATCTATCCTTTGATTAGCAGCCAAAATCCCAGATAAAATGTGTTGATTAATTCTAAATCACAGGACACCAAGGTTCTTCATCCAGGAGGAGGCATGTGTGCCCCCTTTTTTTTTTTTTTTTTTTTTTAATTTTTTTTTATACTTTGGAACAATTTTTGAAAACCTTAGAATCTATAAACAAATTATTATATTTTGATAAGAAATATCAATGAAAATAAAGTTAAAACCTTTAGATATTTTGGAGAAATAATTATAATAATTTATCATTTTATGAGTTTGAACAATAACCTTGAGAAGTAGAAATTACTTGATTGTATTTTTAATTAAAAGCAAATTTATAGTAAACACATTTATCTCAAATATCTGTAACTGAAAAGGCAGAGTATCTGATAAATGTAAATATAAAACATAAATTATAGGTTTTCTGTTGAAGAAAAACAATTAGGCAAATATATATTAACTAATCAATTAGGCATGTGCTAATTAATTTATAGATTAACAAATATAGGTTATCTAAATATCTAAAATATATATATAAAGAATAAGAACATAACTTATAATTGTATTAACTTTATGTAACCACGTGGTCTTAAAATATTTGGATCCATTTAAATTTATTTTTAACTAGGAGTGCACTCTTCTATGTGATGTCACTTGATGTAACTGAAATAAGATCCTTGAGTATACATTTTTATTTTTATAGTTAGCAATGAAAATAAGGATTTTTTGGTCATCACAGGAACTTTGCCGGCTTGTTCCTGTGGCGAGCAAATGCATCCTCATAACCTTCAAAATTAAAAGTAAAATATAAAGAAGCATATTTGATATCTCTCATCAATAGAACATTATTCAGTAACACAACTATAGAGAAAAAGTCAGGTTATTTAACTTAGAACTAGCTTAAATTTAGGACTGTAACATAGAAACCTGTGGAATTAAGTTTTGTCTGAAAAAGATATCTTTCATTAGCATTTACAGGTAGGCATTTTGTTGTAAAAAAAATACAGGCTCTGAGTAGCTCCGGTAGAAACCTGAAACACAGCAGTACAGGTTAGTGGCTGGAAAGCGGGACCAGAAGTCCTGTATGAGTGACTGTGGAAGAACCAATCGGAAGCACTCAAAAGTGTGGGAGGTGGGACCAGGAAGCTGCTCTTCTGGCCAGGCACCCCATGGTTACCATGGTGATGCAAACAACATGGAGTCTGCTGCCGGTTTTCGGGGCAAAAGTTTCCCAAGTTTTCCTAGCTGATTGCATTTTGTTTGATTTTGTCTGCATTTTCCCCCCGCCTGGCCAAGATCTTACTGCGGTAGCAGCTTGTTCTGTCTCTGCGACCTGCGGTTGCAGCTGTACATCCTGCACTTCCTGGCATTCCCTTGGGGAGTCTACAGATTGAAAGGGGTTGGCCTGAGGGAGGTGACAAAGTCACCTACTCCCCGGGGCACCATTCTGTCCCTGGATTGCCCAGTAGACCTTGGGGCGGGCCCCTGTTCCTGTTTTGAGGGCAGCGGCCAGAACCTGTCCAGTAATATGAGCTCCATCAATATCCTTACAAGCTCGAATCATGTCATCAACACTCTTTGCTCTGGTAGATTTAATGACATTTTGGCAATAGGAATTTGCATATTTAAGAGCCAATTGCTTAATGACCGGCATGGCTTGTTCCAAGTTAGGGAATATTTTTTCTGCTACCTGTATCAATCAGGCAAGGAAGTCAGAATAAGGCTCAGAGGGTCCTTGAGCAATTTTTGAAATTTTTGTTTTAGCATTTGAAATAGGTAGAGCCTTCCAAGCCTAAATGGCTGCTGTAGCTATCTGAGCATAGACCCCAGGATTATAATTAATTTGTTGATTTATGATAGCATATTGTCCCAAGCCTGGTAACATTTCAAGGTTATGCCGTGGGAAGCCGGCGTCCTGATTGACTCGGGCTAGCTCGTGACACTTCTCTTGATTTTCACTTTTCCACAACAAAAAATCCCCTCCAGACAACACAGCCATGCAAAGCTGTTGCCAGTCACTAGGTGTCAGCTGATTGGCAGAGAAAGACTCAAAGAGAGTCAATGTAAAGGGGGCATGGGATCCGTAATTAGTAACTTCCTCCTTTAGTTGTTTAATATCCTTAAAGGCTAAAGGAACATGTACTCTGGCCGGCTGTCCATCTGCATCCAAGTTTTCAATTACTGGGAAGTTTGGGCCGTCTTAGGCTGCCACTGAACATCCCCCAGCCTTCTGGGGTTGTCCTTGTCCCAATCGGGGTTATAAGGAGGGAGCGCAGCAGCCATCAGGGCCATAGGTGCTTTAAATCTTGACTTTCTCACTTGACCCTCCAGTTTCTCTATCTCCCTTTCCAGTTCTTCCTCTTGCCAGCTGTTACCATGGAGCCCAGTTAGTAACTCCCTTATCTTAGAAATGTAGTCAGCACTGTGAAGCCCAGCTCAAGGCCAGAGGCCTTGTTTACATATTTTTGTGAAAAACTAGTAAGGGAGTGTCCAGCGCCTGGAGTGCTGATTTTTTCAGACAGTGGCCAAATAAAACAGGGCAACATGAAAATAGGAAGTTTATCTACATTAAACCTTTTTGTAGAGATTCTTTTGCTGAAAGTCCTAAAATAAGCCATGGTGAATATTCTGGAGAAGGTCAATTAAGACTTTTCTGTGGGCCTGATAGGGAGGGGGAAGATGAGAAGGCGGGGTTGAGAGCGGCTAGGGTGGATCTAATTCCTCAGAACTGTCCAAGCTACTTGTGTCCTTGGGAGTTTTTAACTCAGTCAAGTCCGGATAGAGCCTTCTCCTCTGTTTAACTTCAGACTCCCTTATCTGTTCACCACTCTTACTCCTAAGACTTTCTGTTACCTCGCTATGTGACCCCTCCGATTTTTCTTCATGCAATTGCTCAAGAACAGCTTGACCCTCGCTCACAGCTTTCTGGCATTTACCATCCGTTATATACCCCCTCACTAATTTCCAAAGCGGAATGGTACTGCCCCTTAAAGTTCCTTGTTTGTAAGCGAAATCTAGATCTTTCCCTAATTTGTCCCAACTGGAAATTGTGAGACTCCCTGAAAAAGCAAACCAAGGAGCTACAGAGTCAGTCTCTTCTAAAAACCTCTGTACTGTGCTCCGCTTCACTTTAAGTCCCTTAGAACGCAGTAACCCATCCAAGGCCAGCAAAATTGGGCTTGAGGGAGTAGCACCCATACTGTTTCAAGCAGTATAAAGAAAGTGAAAATACAAAACCCCGCTCTCTCTTTATCTACAGAGGAGCGTCTTATTTATTTATTTATTTTTTCCCCGCTCTCTCTTTATCTACAGAGGACACAACAACAAAAGAAACACAAAAAACAAAAGCGAAATGACACAACAAAAGAAACACAGAAAACAAAAGTGAAAGTACACAGTGCAGCTGCAATAAATATGAGGCTCTCTCTTTCTTTGTAGAGGAGCTGACCCCGCTTTGGATGCGGATCCCACTTACTGGGACTATCCCTGCTTTGATCGCAGATCCCACTTACCTGGGACTAACCAGTGCACCACCCCTGACTGACTGAAAGTTCTGGTTCCCGGGTTTCGGCACCACTTGTCGCGACCCCTTGCCCGCAAGGAAGACGCAACTCGGGAATCTTCTCTCAGCAGTTTATTCAGGTCCTTGATACTTTTTCTTCTTTCAGCTGTTTATTCAGGCCTTTGTATTGACATGTCTTTTAGCTTCTACTGCTACTCCTACTACTACTCCTACTGCTACTCCTACTACTACTATTACTACTACTACTACTACCACTACTGCTACTCCCGTGTGCCCCAGCCTTAATAAAGCAGATAAAGCCCCAATGCACAACTGCCACGTGGACTTTTCTCATAGGGTGCCAAGTCACAGCGTGCCAACTCATTCTGATAAGGAGTTGTTTGTCACAGACTACAGGGGAAACCAGCGCCATCTTGTAATGGCGGCCACAGTTCACAGAAACGGCTCACCACACATAACCATAACCCTAACCCGAATCTTAAAAATAACACAAACCCTAACATTAACATAAACCTAAGCCTAACCCAAACCCTAACCCTAACCTTAACCTAAACCTAAAAAAATCCTTAACCCTAAACCTAAAACACACCCTAACCCAAAACATAACCCTAAACCTAACCTCAACCTAACCCAAACCCTAATTCTAACACTAACACTAACCCTAACCCTAATATAAACCCTGTCCATAACCCTAACACTAAACTTTACCCTAAAGCTACCCCTAACACTAACCCTAAATCTAACCCTAAACCTAGCCATAACCCTAATGCTAAACTTATCCCTAAAATTAACCTAACCCTAACCCTAAGCCTAAGCCTAAACTTAACACTAAACCTGAAGCAAAACGTAACCCTAAGCCTTACATTGACCCTAAACCTAAACCTAACCCTAACACTAACGCTAAACATAACCCTAACCAGAAACCTACCAAATAGTCTAACCGTAACCCAACCCCTAACCCTAACCCTAACCCTAACTCAAACCTTAACCCTAACCCTAACATGAATCATAAACCTAACACTAACCCTAACCCTAAAACTAACGCTAACCGTAAATCTTACCCTAACACTTCCGCTGTTACTAACCATAATCCAAACACTAAACTTAAACCTAACCCTACATTTAACACTAAACCTAATCCTATCCCTTACACTCACCCTAACGCAAACCCTAAAAATAACCCTAACTATAACCATAACCCTAACACTAAATCTAACACTAAATCTAACAATAAACTAACCCTAAACCCTAACACTAACCATAAACTGAACATAACAGAAACCCTAATCCAAACCCTAACCCTAACACAAACAGTAACCCTAAATCTAACACTAAGCCTAGTCTTAACCCTAACCTTAACCATTACACTAACTGTAACCCTAACTGTAATACTAACACTACCTCTACAGTAGCTCTAACCAGAATCCTAACACATAGCCTCCCCTAACATTAACACTAACCCTAACGTAACCCTAATACTAACCCTAAACCTAATGCTAATCTTAACCCTACTCCTCACATGAATCATAACCCTAAATCTAACCTGAAGCCTAATATTAACACAGACCATAAACCTAACCCTAACCTTAACCCTAATCCTAACCCTAACCCAAACACTAACCCTAAAACTAACCTTAACTTTAATACTAAACTTAACCCTAACCTTAATACAAACCCTAACCCTAACCATAACTGTAACCTTAACACTAACCTTAACAATAAAACAAACCCTAACCAAATCTGTAACCCTAAACCTAACCTAACAATAATCCTAACCCTGATTCTAAAACTAAATGTAACCCTAAACGTAACACGAACTTTGAAACTAACTCTAACACAAACCTTAACCCTAACAATAACCCTAAACATAACCCTAAACGTATCCCTAAACCTAACCCTAACCTTATCCATAAAACTTAACCTAGCCTTAACAATAAACCTAACCCTAACCTTAAACCTAACACAAACCTAACCCTAAACCTAATACTAAACCTAAATCTAACCGTAAAACTAACCCTAACACTAAACTTAAGGCCAACCGTAACCATAACCATAACCCTAATCCTAACTCTAATCCTAACATAAACCCTAATGCAAACCATATACCTATACCTAACCTAAACATAAACCTAACCCTAATTCTAACACGAAGCCTATACCTAACCAAAACACTAATCTTAACCATACCCTAACACTAACACTAACCCTAAACCTAACCCTCAACCTAGCCCTAACACTAACCTTAAACTTATTTCTAACATTAAACATAACCCTAACCCTAACCCTAAAACTAACCCTAATCCTAAGCCTAACACAAACCCTAACTCTAAACCAAACAAAAACCTAAATCTAATTCTAAGCCTAACACTTACACTAACCCTAAACTGAAACCTAACCCTAACCCTAACACTAACTCTAACCGTAACCCAATCCAGAACACTAGAACACAGCCTAAAACTAACCAAAACCCAAACACTAACACTAACCCTAAACCTAAACCTAAAACTAACCGTAACCCTAATGCTAACCTGAACCCTAACCCTAACATGAATTGTTACCATAACATTAATTCTAAACCTAAAAGTAACCCTAACCTTAACTCTAACCCTAACACTACGCCTAACACTAAAACTAAACCTAACACTAACCTTAACACTAACCCAAACACTAACCCTAATACTAACCATAACACTAACTCTATCACTAACTCTAACACAAAACCCTTACCCAAACCATGATACTAAACCAAACCTAACCCTAACCCTAACCCTACTTCTAACCCTCACCCTAACCCTAAAACTAACACAATTCCTATCCATAACCCTAAAACTAATATTAACCCTAAATCAAACCCTAACACTAACCCTAAACCTAACCCTACACCTAGTCCTAACACTAACCCTATCCCTAACCCTAACCCTAAACATAACACTAACTTTAACCCAAATCCTTACACTAAATCTAAAGTAATTTAAACTGTAACTGTAACCCTAACCCTAATCATATAACCTAACCCTAACCCTATAAATAAATGTAACTCGAATCCTAAGCAAAAACATAAACCTAACCCTAAGCCTATCCCTAAAATTAACCCAAACCCTAAGCCTATCCCAAACACTAACCCTTAACCTAACCCTAACCCTAATCCTTACACTAACATTCACCCTAACTCTAACCCTGACACTAACTCTAACTGTAATTATAACCCTAAACATAAAACTTACCCTAACTCTAAACTTAAACCTAAATATAAAACTAACCGTAATCCTTAAACTAAAACTTAACTAAACTCTAACCCTAACCCTAACTTAAAAAAAAAAAAAAACATTAACTCTAACTCTTACCCTAACACTAACACTAACCTAACACTAACACTAATTCTAACAGTAATCCTAACCCTAAACCTAAAACTTACCCTAACTCTAACCTTAACTGTAACCCTAACACTAACCCTAACCCTTAAACTAAAACTTAACCATAACCCTAACCCTTAAACTAAAACTTAACCATAACCCTAACCCTAACTTTAAAAAAACATTAACCCTAACTCCCACACTAACACTAATCCTAACCCTAACACTAACCCCACACTAATCCTAACTCTGACACTAATCCTAAACCTACATTTAACCCTAACACTAAACCTAACCCTATACGTAAACCTAACCCTAACACTAACCCTAACACTAAACCTAACATTAACCCTAACTCTAACCATAACCCTAATCCGAACCATAACCTTAACCCTTCCTCTAACCCTAACTCTAAAACAAACCCTAACATAAACTCTAACCCTAAACCTAACCTAACCCTAACACTAACCCATATGTAACCCTAAGCCTATCACTAACACTATACCTAAGACTAACCCTAAATCTAACTTTAACCCTAACACTAAATCTAACCCTAACCCTAACTCTAACACTAACCCCAATCTTAAACCTATCACTAATGGTGACCATAATGCTAAACCAAAACCTAACACTAACACAAACCCTAGCCCGCACCCTAACACTAACACAAACACTAAACCTAAACCTAACACTAACCCTAAACCTAACCCTAACACTCATTCTTACACTAACCCTTACCCAAACACTAATTCTAACCCTAACCCTAACCCAAATTCTAAAACAAACCTAACCCTAAATGTAACCGTAAACCTAACCATTACACTAACCCTAACCCTAAATTTAACCCTAATACTAACTCTAACCTTAACCTTAACTCTAACCCTAACCCTAAAACTTACCCTGACCCTAACCCATGCACTAACACTTACCGTAAAACTAACCCTAAACCTAACACTAATCCAAACCCTAATCCGAACACTAAATATACAAGTAAACCTAACCTTAACCCTAACTCTAACCCTAACACCAACCCTAACCCTAACCAGAAGCCTAATACATTGCCTAACACAAACCCGAACCCTAACCCTAACACTAACCCTAAACCTAACCCTAACACTAAAGTTAACCCTAAACATAACTCTAAACCTAACCCTAACCAGAACCCTGACCCTAACCTAAACCTAACCCTAGCCATAATCAAAATCCTAACCATAATTGTAACCCTAACACAAACCCTAACCCTAGCCCCAACACTAAATCTAAACCTAAACCTAACCCTAAATCTAACTGTAACCCTAACCCTAACACTAAACCTAATCCTAACCCAAACTTCACACTAAACCTTACCCTAAACTTAACACTAACACTAACCGTAACCCTAACCTAACCCTAACACTTAATATAATCCTAACCTTAACAATAACCCTAACACATTCACTAACCCAAACACTAACCCGAACCCTAAGCCTAAGAGGAACCTTAACTCTAACACTAAACCTATATTTTACTGAACACTAACCCTAACCATAATCCTAACAATAACAATAACACTAACCCTAACCATAACCCTAACCCAAACACTAACCCTAACGCTAATTCTAACCCTAAAACTAACACAAACCCCAACCTTTATCCTAACGAAGATCCTAACCCTTACCCTAAACCTAAACCTAATGCTTACCTTAACCCTAAAATTTACCAACCCTACCCCTAATTCTAACCCTAACGCTAATTCTAACCCTAAAACTAACAGAAACCTGAACCTTTATCATAAAGACGTTCCTAACTCTTACCCTAAACCTAAACCTAATGCTTACCCTAACCCTAAAATTCACTAACCCTGCCCTTAATTCTAACACTAACCCTTACACTAACACCTGACAATAATCCAAACACTAACCCTAACACCAATATTAACTGTAACCCTAACACTAACACTAAACCTAACCATAACACAAGCCCTAATCCAAAACTTAACCCTAAACCTAACCTATCCATAACCCTAAATGTTACCGAACCTAAATTTAACCATAACACTAAAAGTAATCCTAACAATAACACTAAACCTAACACTGAAACTAACCTAACCCTAACTCTATCCCTAACCCTAACCCTAAACCTAAATCTAATATTAACACTAACTCTAACACCAACACTAACACTAACCCTAACAGAAACATAAACAGCAATACTTAACCTAACCCTAACCTTAAACCTAACTCTAAACCTTATTCTATTCATAACCCTAACAGTATCCCTAAAACTATATTTAATCCTAACACTATGCCTAACCCTAAACCTAACCCTCACCGTAACCCGAACACTAACCCTAAACATAAAACAAAACCTAACCCTCATTCTAACACTTAACCTAATTCTAAACATAACCCTAACCCTAAAACTAAACTTATCCCTAAAACTAATTCTAAATATAAAAGTAACCCAAACTCTAACTGTAACCCTGAGTGTATCCTAACCCTAACCCTAACCCAAATCCTAACCATAATTGTAATCATAACCCTAACTCTAACACTAACACAAATCATAACCATAACCCTAACACTAACCCTAAAGCTAACCCTAGCCCTAAACCTTACACTAATCCTAACCCTAACATTTATCCTAACCCTAAAGCAAACAGTAAGCTTAACCCTAATTCTAACACAAACTCAAACAGTAACTCTTATCCTAACCATAAACCTAATCCTAACTCTAACCCTTATTCTATTCATAACCCTAACAATAACCCTAAACTAATAATGAAACCTAACACTATTCCTAAACCTAACCTTAACCCTAACAGTAATCGTAACCCTAACCCTAACCCTACCACTAACCTTACACTGAACACTAAACCTAGCCCTAACCTTAACCCTAACTCTAACTCTAACCCTAAACCTAACCACAACTCTATCCCTAACCCTAATCATCAACCTAAACTAATCCAAACCATGCCTGTAACCATAACCCTAACTCTAAACCTTACACAAAACTTAAACCTAACCATAGCATTAACCCTAACCCTAACACTAAACCTACCACTAACCCCAAACCATACCCTAACCGTAACAATAATCCTAATCATAACCCTAACCCTAATCCTCAACCTAAACTTATCCAAAGAGTGACTGTATCCATAACCCTAACCCTAAACCTTACACAAACTTAAACCTAACTATAGCATTAACCTTAACCCCAACACTAAAGCTAAAACTAACACAAAACCAAACCCTAACCCTAACAATAATCCCAATCATAACCCTAACCCTAATCCTCAACTTAAACTAATCCAAACAATGACTATAACCATAACTCTAACCCTAAACCTTACACAAAACTTAAAACTAACCATAGCATTAACCCTAACCATAACACTAAACCTAACACTAACCCAAAACCAAACCCTAACCCTAACAATAATCCTAATGATTACCCTAACACTAAACATAAACCTACCCTAAAACTAGAACAAACACTAAACCTCAACCTAAACCTAACATAAACTCTAACTCAAACCATAACCATAACACTAACCCTAACCCTAACACAAACACTAATCCTAACCATAACAGTAATCAAAATCTAACACTAACCCCAAACTAACCTAACACTAAACCTTACCCTAACTGTAACCCTAACTCTAAAACCAACCTTAAACCAAAACCTAACCCTAAGATCAACACTAAATCTAACCTAACAAGAACCCTAACCATAACCCTAACCTTACTTTAAACCTATACCTAATTTTAATAGGAATCTTAACCATAACCATAACACTAACTCTCACTCTAACCCTACAATTAACACAAAGTCTAACCCTTACCCTAACACTAACCCTGAACTAAACCCTAACAATAAACATAATACTAATTCTAACCCTAACCCTAAACCTAACACTAACTCTAACAATAATACTAAATATAAACCCAAATCCTAACCGAAACCATAAAACTAACCCTAAACCTAACTCTAACATTAACACTAACCCTAACCCTAACACAAACTCTAACCCTAAATCTAACCCTAACCCTTATTTTTACAATACTAACCCTCATCTTAACACTAAATATAACCATAACCATAACCCTAAACATAACACTTACACTAACCCTAACCTTAACCCTAAACCTAACACTAATCCCAACCCTAACCATAACACTTATCTGAACCTTAACCATAAAACTAACACTAACATGAACCATAACCCTAAGCCAAACCTTAACTCTAACCCAAACACTAACCCTAAGAGAAACACAAACCCAAAATCTAAGACTAACCCTAATTCTCACCATAAATGTAACCCTTACACTAACCCTAACACTAAAACTCACCATAACCCTAACCAGAACCCTAACACATAGCCTAACCCTAATGTTAACACCAAACCTAACCCTGACTTTAAATGTAACCCTAACCCTAACATTTACAAAAACCCTAAGCCTTACACAAATCCTAATAGTAACACTAACCCTAACCCTAAAAAACCCTAACCCTAACCCTAGCACTAACCCTAAATCTAACCCTAACACTAACACATAAACTTACCCTAAACCTCACCCTAACACTAACTCTAAACGTAACCTTAACCCTAACCCTATCCCTTACCCTAACCCAAACCCTAATTCTAACACTTACCCTAAACCTAAACCTAACCCCAATAAAAAACCTAAACTTAACCCAAACACTAACCCTAAAACTTACCCTAACTGTAACATTAAACCTAACACTATCTCTAACACTAACTCTCACCTAACACTTACCCTAAACCTGTACTTAACCCTAACCCTAACACTAACCTTACTCCTAACCCTAACCCTAAACCTAACCATGAGCCTACCCCTAACACTAACTTAAACTGTAAACCTAATCCTACCCCTAACATTGTCCTAAACATAACCTTAACCCAAACCCTAAAACTAACTCTAACCCTAACACTAACTCTAAACCTAATCCTAACTCTAAACATAACACAAACCCTAAACGTAACCTTAACCCTAACACTAACCCTAAACTTAACCCTAACACACACACACACACACACACACACACACACCCTAATTCTAACCCTAACCCTTAAACTAAACCTAATCCTAAATTTAACCCTAACACTAAACCTAACTTTAACCCTAACCCTAAAACTAAAACTAACCGTAAACCTAACTTTAACACTAACACTAACCCTAAACTTAACCCTAACACACACACACACACCCTAATTCTAACGCTAACCCTTACACTAACCCTAATCCTAACTTTAACCCTAACACAAAACCTAATCTTAACCTTAACCCTACAACTAACACTAACCCTGACCCTTAACTCTAACCTAACTCTAAACCGAACCATAACCTTACCTAACACTAACAATAACCCTAAACCTAACACTAAAACTAACCCTAACACTAACCCTATCCTAACCCTAACACTAACCCTAAACCCAAGCATAAACCTAAACCTATAATTAACCCGAAAACTAAGCCTAACATGAAACCTAATATTAATCCTAAACCTAACCCTATAATTAACCCGAAAACTAAGCCTAACATGAAACCTAATATTAATCCTAAACCTAACCCTATTTCTACTACTAACCCTAACACTAATCCTAACCCTAACCCTAACAGTAACACTAACCCTAACACTAACCCTAACCCTAACACTAAACCTTATCCTATTCGTAACCCTATTACTAACCCTAAACCTATATTTAATCATGACACTATTCCTAACACTAACCCTATCCCTAAACCTAAACCTAACACTAATCCTAACAGTAACCCTAATCTTAACCGTAACACGAACCCTAACTTTTACCCTAACACTAACCCTAACCCTAACTCTAACCCTAACACTAAACCTAACCCTAAATCTAACCCTAACACAAACCCTAATTGTACCCTTGACCTAACCTAACCCTAATCCTTACCGTAACCAAATCCTAATTGTAAACATAACCCTAACCATAACCCAAACCCTAAACCTCACCCTTACAGTAACCCTAAACTTAAAACTAATTCTAATCCTAAACTTAACTGTGAACATAAAACAAACACTAACCCTAACACTAACCCTAACCCTTTACCTGACACTATACCAAATTGTAACCTAAACCCTCACCCTAACACTTACCCTAACCATAACCCTAAATCTAACACTTACACTAAAACTAATCCTATCCCGAACACAAACCCTAACCCAAACTGTAGCCCTAAACCTAACACTAACCCTAAGCCTAACCCTAACACTAATCCAATTCTAACCCTAACCCTTAAAATAACCCTAAACCTAACTTTAACTTCAATACTAAATCTAAACCTAAACCTAAACCTAACCCTAACACTGACACTATAAATAACAGTAACCCTAACTGTATCCCTAACTGTAACACTACCCTTAACCCTCACCCAAACACTAACACTAACCCTAACCCTTAACCAAACACTAACACTAATCCTCACTGTAACCTTAATCCAAACCCTAAACCAAACCTTAACACAATCCCTAACCCAAACCGTAACACTAAATCTATCCTAACACTTACCTAATGCTAATTCTAAAAATAACCCTAACCTTAACACTAACACTAATCTTAACCCTAACACTAATCCTAACACATAGCTTAAACGTAACCCTAAACCTAACCCTAACCCTAAACCTAACCCTAACTTTGTCCCTCACCCTAACTCTAACCCTTAACTAATCCAAACAGTAATCGTAACCCTACCTTTAAACCTAGCACTAACCCTAAACCTAAAGCTAACCCTAATCTTAACCCTAAGGCTAACACTTACATAAACCTTAAACCTAACCCTAACATTAACCCTAACACTAAACCTAACACTAACCAAATCCTAACCGTAACTCTAACCCTGACCATAAATCTAACCCTAACACAAACCCTAAACGTAACCCTGACCCTAACCTAACCCTAATCCGAACCCTATCCGAATCTTAACTGAAACTGTTTCCCAAGCCCTAACCCTAACCATAACACAAACCCTTAATCTCACCCTAACACTAACCCTAAACCTAGCCCTAAAACTAACCCTTACACTAACCCTAACCCTAACACTAATTCTAACCCTAACACTAACCTTAATCCGAAAACAAAACATAACCCTAACCCTAAAATTAACCCTAATCATAACCCTAACCCTAAAACTTACATTAAACATAACCCTAACCCTAACAGTTACTCTAAACTTAACCTTAAACCTAATCCTAACACTTAGCCTAACCCTAACCCTAACTCTACCAATTACCCCAAACCTAAACCTTACCCTAACACTAACCCTAAACCTAGCCCTAAAACTAACCCTTACACTAACCCTAACCCTAACACTAATTCTAACCCTAACACTAACCTTAATCCGAAAACAAAACATAACCCTAACCCTAAAATTAACCCTAATCATAACCCTAACCCTAAAACTTACATTAAACATAACCCTAACAGTTACTCTAAACTTAACCTTAAACCTAATCCTAACACTTAGCCTAACCCTAACCCTAACTCTACCAATTACCCCAAACCTAAACCTAACCCTAACACTAACCCTAAACCTAAACCAAAACTAAACCTAAAACTAAACCTAACCCTAACCCTCACTCTAACCCTAAACCTAACCCTAACCCTAAACCTAACTCCAATTCTAACCGTAACACTAACTATTACACTAACCCAAAACCCAAACTAACCCTAACCCTAAACCTAACCGTAATCCTAACCTTAACCCTAACACTAACCCAACCCTAACACAAACCCTACCCTCACACTAAATCTACCCAAACACTAAACTAAACAATTACCCTAGCACTAACTCTAAACCTAACCCTAACCCTAAACATAACGGTAACTCTAACCCGAGCCTTATCCCTAACACAAAACTTAAACCTAACTTAACCCTAACTCTATCACAAACTTTAACCCTAACCCAAACCGTAACCCTAAACCTAACACTAACCCTAAACTTAACCCTAAACTTAAAACTTACATTAATCCTAACCCTAACCATAACCCTAACACTAACTCTAACCATAACCCTAAACAGAACCCTAAATCATCGCCTAATCCTAATCCTAAAACTAACCCTAAACCTTAAACTAAAAATAACTCTAAGGCTAAAGCTAACCTTGAAAAAAAAAAACCCTTACACGCATCTTAACCCTAACCCTAACCCTAACACAAATGCTAACCGTAACCCTAATACTAAACCTAACCATAACCCTAACACTAAACCTAAATCTAACCCTAACACTAACGCTAACAATAAACTTAACCCTAATCTTAACCCTAACCCTAAATCTAACCCTAACAGAAACCCTAACACAAACTGTAACACTCAACCTAAACTAACCCTAAACCTAACCCAAATTCTAACACAAACCCTATCTCTAACCCTAACACTAACCTTAATCATAATCATAACTCTAACACTAATTCTAAACCTAACCCTAAAGTTAGCCCTAACCCTAACCTTATACCTAACACTAAACCTAACCTTACCCTAAACCTAAAACAAACCCTAACCCTAAATCTAACACTAACTCTAAATCTCACACTAACCCTAACCCTTAAACTAAACCTAAACCTAAACTTAACCCTAAAACTAACTCTAACCATAGTTCTATCCAGAAGACTAACACAAGCCTAACCCTCACCCTAACCCTAACACTAACACTAAAATTAAACCTGCCCTACCACTAACCCAAACCTTACCTGAATCATAAACCTAACACCATTCCTAACCGTGAAACTAACCTTAACTGTAACTCAAACCAAACCCTAATGCTATCATAAATCCTAACTCAAACCCTAACAATAACCCTAAATCTATCTCTGACCCTTACACTAACCCTAACACTAATACAACTCCTAACCTAAACCATAACAGTAACACTAAGCTAACCCAAACCCTAATCCTGACCTAACACTAACACTAAATCTAAATCTAACACTAACTGTAAAACTAACCTTAATCTAAAACCTAACCCTTAAGCGTAACAATAACCATAACCCTAAAAAAAGTCTAAAACTAACACAAAATCTAACCCTAACACTAACTCTAACCTGACCCTAACCATATACTTAAACTTAACCCGAATCCTAACCGAAACCATAAAAATAACCATAACCCTATCCCTAACATTAACACAAAACCTATCCCTAATCCTAACCCAAACCCTAAACCTAACCCTAACCCTAATGCTTACACTAAACCTAACCCTAACCCTAACACTAACACTAAATCTAACCATAATCCTAACCCTAAACCTAACACTTACTCTAACCCTAACCTTCACACTAACCCTAACACTAACCCTAACCATAACCCTAACACTTATCTTAAACCTAACCCTAACCCTAAAACTACCAAGAATTGTAACCTGAAACCTAACCTTAACACTAACACTAACCCTAACCCTAACCCTTCCACTAACCATAATCTTACATAAAAAAGAAGCCTAACTCTAACCCTAACACTAAACCTAAACCTAACCTTAACTGTAACACTAAGACAAACCCTAACCCTATCCCTAACCTAACCCTAACCCAAAACCGAACACTAACCCTATACCTAAACTAACCATAACCCTAAAGAAACACTAATCCTAACCATAATACTTAAACTAAATCTAACCGTAACCCTAACATAAACCCAAACACATAGACTAACCCTAAACCTAACACTAACCCTAACACGAACCCTAAATGTAACCCTAACACTAATACTAATGATAACCCTAAAACCAACCCTAAATTTAAACCTAAACCTATCCCTAACACTAATTTCAACACTAACAATAACACTAACTCTAAACCTAACCCTAACGCTAACACAAACCCTAACACAAATCATAACCCTAACCCTTACGCTAACCCTAATTCTAACACTAACACTAATGCTAATTCTAAAACGAACACTAACCCACAAACTAATCCTAACATGAACACTAAC